>NC_092817.1:116894240-117194240 GCF_023375885.2 Dermacentor andersoni | reverse complement strand
GGAGCCTTCAACATTAAAAGGTATGTCTTAACAGCACTTTCGTTATTACTACCTTGCGACAAGTGGAAACAGTGATCAAGCCTTGTGGTTTGAGTATGGCCACCGTTTCTGCAAATACCACTTTACGGTAGGCAACCTTAATCAAAATGCTTGTCATTTATTGTAGTGTGCTTGTGTAGTTGAATTAACTTTTCGTAATCTCCGAGTGGAGAACGTGGTAGCATTCCACTCCAATAAAAAGAAACGGCACAGTTTACTCATGTAGGCTACGGAAAAAGTTGTTTTGTCGTTTTGGCCTAAGGTAACCAATCACTCAAGAGCGGATGCATTGCGTCCAGTTTGAGCATTTGCATTTGATAGAAGCTAAAAAAACACACATTAGTTCTTTATAGCGCCGTTGGTAATCAGTAAGCTCTGGCTGAAGTGACGTGTAATGGAAAGATAAAAAATAAACAGTGAAAGATCTAGGATACAAAATTGAAGAGAAACATAGCAGGAATGTCCTACCAAGACATATTCCGGAAAACAAGCAGAATGATCACGAAGTTGTGTGATCATAAAGATTGCATTATTTGGGTACTTATGAGTGAACATATTTTTCGACGTTAGTCAATCCAGCAACTATCTCCAATATTAGTATGGTCCATAATACTACAGTACGCAAACGTACAATACACATTAGGACAAAATGTTTGTACAACATTCGCGCTTACAGCGCGGTGAGTTTTCTACTTGACTTAAACAGGAATATAGTAGTCTAGTCAATTCGAGAGACGCTCTACACAAACTAGTCCAATATTTAGAGGCCCACGCAAAATGATATTTTGTGTAAACACTAATATTGTGCTGTAGGACATCCTTTTGCTCACTGTAGTACTTGTCAGATAAGGATTAAACATGCCGACGCAGAGATATGGAAATGAAAAAAGAACTTCGACAGATTTATGCAAACGACTCTCAGTAGATCATAAGTCAAGAACAGTCAGTTTAAAGTGCCCGTCTGAATAAGCTTAAGATTTACGGTTGGAAATATTTCCCCGATTCACCATGCAGCCTTTACTGAAGATTCTTGGAGTTCATCTGAAGGTTCTTCTAAAGTTTCAGAAGACTCTCTACCGGGCGGTTCCCACATCTCTACGTGGTTCTTTGTAGAATTGGCTATTAAAACCGTATATGAGATCATTTAGGCCGTTCAGTGCTGTCGCAAAACACCCTTATTCTCGTTCAATATAGCTGATGCAATGTATAATTGGAAATTTATTTTAGAAGAGTTAACGGCTGGGCTAGTTGGTGATCTTGCACACTGAAAAGATGTTGCGCCAAAAAACAACACAGACAAGAAAGAGTACGACGCCACGGGTGCCCGTGGTGTCGTCCTCTTTCTTGTCTGTGTTGTTTTTTGGCGCAAAATCTTTTCAGTATATTATTGGAAATATGTTGAAATAAGCGGGAAAATGTCTCACACATTTATGAATGGTTCCATTTGCAGGTCTGGGGAGCAATATTGCATATATGATAGACCTGTGCGAAAAACTGTTCCGGATAGCATGTGGCTATTTTTCTGACGCATAGGTGTTCATTTCTTTTTTGTTTTGTGAACGCGAACATATAAGAGGGAGCATATGGAACATGGTCTAAATACTTTGTGGGTTCGTAACAAAGTCGTTCAATTTAGTAAATGCGCAATATTTCTAAAAAAATGTTCCTCTAATATGTGTAACAGAAAAACGAAGAAATCAAAAGTGGTGGCACGCAAGCTCTGGTCGTTTTCTACAATTTTTCACGTCGGAAACTCTTCTGATGCGATGGATCCTGCGAGAGATTTAGCACACGCTGTCTCTTACAAGTGCGCCGCGGGCCGCGCTTTAGAGACGTACTCATGCACGTGTGACACGTGGCACTGAGATGTCGAAGAAGTGCGAAGGATGAAGCAGGGTTTCATTTCATTTTATTTCATTTCATTTATCCACTGTCAGCTCCGTGTAGGTGTTACAGGGAGGAGCGGAAATCAAAGAAAATAAACATGGCTAACAAAGCAGCACGTTGCATGGTCAAAGGCAGCAGACTTGAGCGTGTCATGATCAGTGAGGCTGACAACACTTTACACGGACGTGCTCGCAAAAGCCTGTTTTAGAAAAGAAGCTTAGAGGAGCCTAAATGGACGAGCTTAGACCTGTAGACACTTTAAAGGCACTAAAGCCAAATTCAAGCGCACCTTGCCCTTTTTCCGAATTACCTCCACTGGCGCCATAGGGCACGCGAATGTAGGTTCTTGAGACCTTCGCTCCGACTGTCATTTTCAATAACCGCGCCATTATAAAACCAGGCACGTGGAGGTGCAGATGCGCGAACGATTGAACGAGTGAAGGGAGGGTGCGAAACGACCACGTGTGACCTTGTCAGTCGCTTGAGTCGCGCTCCCCGAGAGGCTGCATAAATAAGGGCCTCCATCTCTGCACAATCACTGCCTCCTTCAGCCACGCATCAAGATCCATAATCTTCGCGCGCACGAGGAGATATCGCCAATAAGTGGAATTTATCGCTCGCAATGTACTTTGTAAACCGGCACTTGTTGAGCTTTTTGCATTACCAAACTAAAGATTCAAAAGGCACGTATTACAGAGAAAGAAAGAAAAATAAAGACGAAAAATAACATTACTGGACGATTAGCAGGAACAGGAAGCAGGGATGAACTTTGACAAAGAGGGAACCGACTAATGGAGAATGGCGGGCGCTCATAGCAATTGCATAGCGAAGAAACTCCCCCACCCTGACTTGTGGCTGCCTCCTCAGGCGTAGCGTGCGTACGACGCGAGAAAGAAAAAGTGCCCCTACGAAGCCGACAGGTTCAGCTCTGCAGCAACAAGAGAAAGAACAAACGGCCGACGAAAGAGGTAGTGGAGTAGCGCTGCTCTAACCTAATTCAGTACCTGCTCCGATTGCGTGTATTCCCTTTGCTACGGTTTCGACGTGCGCACGATGTAGCCTCGTAGCTGCACTGGCACAGCCCCTGAGTGAAGCAGCCGAGGGCAGGGGACACGTATACCGAAGCCGTATCTGCCACACCTCGACTCACTCCAACGTAATTCGCTTGAGAGAAGTAAGGTTGCACCACCATCGTTGCCTGTGCAAGATTTTGAAATGAGAGCGGGTCGTGATTTCAGTGTTAAACGGCTGGACAAATCGCGCCTCGACAGGGTTTCAATATTTATGGGGTTTCACAAAGAGAGACAGACCGAAGAAAGGAGAAAAGCAGGCAGGTAATCCAGAAGGAAAAATTGGGGTATGCAGCTATAGCCCACGTTGACCACCGGGCAACGAGGAGTGTATCAAGTGAAGAAAATATGTGGCACAACCATCGAAGAATGATTACGCTAGACAGTGATACCATTCTTGTGTAACCCACTGCATATCCCGACGCCATAGTGATTCGCAAAACCCTATGGGCACACCAGCAGACACATGAAGTGGCATTATCGCTGCCAACCACAATGGCTAAGTAGCACCTAACATTCCTAGTACTGCTTATTGTTGGCAAGCTACTGCCTCGACAAAGTGCTCGTACGCACCGGTTTAAGCGACACTCTTTCCTGTATTGATCTTCAAATTGTTTCACGTGCAATTTCACGGTATTAAATATCCCTAGTATCGTGGATAGAACTTTGTTGCGACGGCTATCCGTTAGGCGGCTCTCTGGACGCGGAGGCGCCTGTTGCAAATGGATTGCTATTGCTTTAATATATATCAGGTTACATATCACACAAGTGCAAGTGCACATGGGCATATGCTAATACCACATACGCAACGCCGAAGTAGTCTTTTCGGGCGCTATACCCAGTGACCCAAGTTTTCGACTAGGCCAGAGAGCTGGGCTACCCGCAGCAAGTTGTTTATTCCGGGATATATTCAGCGAGACATGCTGTCAGCTCGGCAAGGCAGCAGCCAGAACATACGAAGTGGCCCAAGCTAGTCAACAACTTAGGTCAGAGTATCTGCTACTGTTGATTGCGCGATATCGCGCAACCATCGATAGTAACCGAAGTAGCCGAAGAAAGCTATCGCTTTAAACAGTAGAGAGAGAGAGAGAGAGAGAGAGGAAGCACATACACACGATCACAGCAGAAAATCGCAGCGCAGGATCAAAATAAAAGCAATTACTACTAAAGCAGTTTGTTCAGGATTGTTGATCTTAAACCTTGTAACAATACCTTCCTTGGCCATTGTTTCTACGGCTTGTGAAGTCGGCATTCCAAAATTGTTTGTTCTTAAAATGAAGGGCAACGTCCAAAAGCGGCACGTGGCGTTTGCGCGGCAAATTATAGTGGAGCGCCCCGCATTAACTTCCACCACCCGAAATTCCTTAACAAGCACCCAAACCATAATAGACAAGCGTTTCTTTTTTTTTTCATTCGGACGAGCGTCTCTCTCCCTCTCTCTCTCCCTCTCTCTCTCTCTCTCTCTCTCCCTCTCTCTCTCTCTCTCGCTCTCTTTGCATTCAACCACCCTTGGAAGGCAGCTGCAGGTGCCGCTTATTGAATGCGTGAAATCTTGATTAGCAGTAGCTTGTTATGGTCACTGAGCCGCGGTGCAGTGACACACATGGACAAAAGATTTCTTTTTTTGAGCCACGACGGAAAGTTATGAGCACGTATGGTTCTTTTGTTTGAGGTTCCCTTAACCCTTGGCTCCCTTAAATGTCGCTCTGCACGCACGGTAACTTTCGTTCTAACGATTCACTGCGGCAATCATAATCTACTAGCACCATTTTTATTTGTAGATAATTCAGGGGACATACCGTTTACCTTAGTATGCCATTCTGCTAAAAATGGTCTTGCCTAGATGACTAAGGCTTATTTTTTTCTCACCTGCATTATGCCCTTGACCTATTCATCGCAAAGCTTGGAGTTCTTAACATGCAAGTATGGCTGTGCGCGCAACCTATTACGTTGTGATAATGTTTACTATTTTCTTTTTGAAGCTGATTTTAGTCTGCCAGTTTTATAACAGAATGTTAATAATAAATGCATGGCATATTATATACACTGCATATTTATAGCATCGCAACGAAATCAATGCAGGCATGCTTTATGAAGTGTTGAGGTCCTGTGTATATGCTGGCATAAGTCACTTGCTCTCAAAACACATATGATAGTTTGGACCAGCATTTCATACAAATGTATTTTCCTTACTACAAAATTTCAGAGACAGGTGCGGGTAGAAAATAGCGGTCGCAATATCATTGGTATTCTTCATTCCAGTTTCTTCACAGCTGATGAGACAATTAAACCAATATAAATACATTACAATATGTTACGACTGTTCTTTTTTTCGAAATAGAGGCAGATACGTATCAATTTATTACAAATTGCAAAGTAAGTGGAAGAAAACAGAAAACAACAAAGGTAATGTGCATTCCGCTTACAGACGAAATGAGCCATGCAATTACGGCCATGACGACAAGGACCTACTAATCGACTATCCTAAGCACACCAGAGACGAACACCGCCTTGAAAAAAGGCGTTTGATACACTCACATCCTCCTCCTTCACTTGCCAAAGTGTTCCGCGCACGGCCTTCAGAAGTGCATCCCAAAGCTACGAAAGCACTCCACCACTTCCAAAACTCATATGCATATTGAGTAAATTGTCTCATTCGTGTATGTAAAACACGTCTACATCAGACAACAATGGACTTCATTCTAAATGAGACGTTCTTGAAAGAGAACTTCACTCTTTGAGTTATAGACATTTAAGATTTACAATTGCAAGAATCTATATACATTTTATTTTGTCTTATATTATCGATCAAGCGAAAAGCGGCAACCATCGCCAGAAAACAGCGACAGCAACTTCTCTGTTTATTCAAAATAAATGAAATCTGGCTGGTAGTTCTATTGATTGGCCTTAATGGATTAACTGTGTTAAACAGGTTTGCAGCGAATCTGAGCGACGTAAGAGAAGTTTTGGAACACGGAATCTGCGTGCATTCATAAACTTTCAGGTGAATGTCAAGAACGCAATATATCACATTTCTATTGCAACAACAATGTTTACCAGTTACTAATTCAACAAAAGTAACATAGATGAGTCTGAAACGGCTCTTTGAGAAAATCAGAAAAAAAGAACTGTGAAGCGTGTACATAGAGTGGCGCCATTATTGTTTGTTGCTGCAGTAGTGGGCTGCACCTTTTTCGGCTCATATTCCGCTCTAATGTCTTTTTTTCTTTCTTGCTGACAGTTATCTTCCGGTTACAGTTTAGTTAAGGCACAACAAACATTTAGCAGTATGGAAACTATATTTTATTCATCACCGGCAACACGCAGCTTGCTCTGCAGTGCGCATTTTCTTTTTCATTTCTCTCCTTTGACTAAGGAGCTTTCCCCTCACTTTCATGTTTGCATTTTGTGGGACACTTACTGACAACGTGTTTTTTGGCGTAATGTACTGGTGACATAAATATGCACAGGAAGGTTCACGCGACGAAAACGCATTATCACAGAATATAAAAGTTGCCGAAGGGAACCCATTCACAGTGCGGATGCATAAGTGCACGCTCGATCCTCTGTCACCCAACGCTCCCAGGAGTGCGAAGTCGGCCCAAAGTGAAAGACGCGCTGCCTATAATTGCGCCTCGCGGGGGATGGGCAGCCGCACGAAGAAAGAAAGACGACCGCTGTTAGGCAGTCGACGCGTAACACCGCGAATTCCCTCGCGGCCTCTAGCCTCTCTCGACAGACGCCTGCATCGGATACAGAGACGAGTTCCTTGACGTCAGTTTGCTGGTGGTTTGCCGAAACAGCCGTGGTTGATGAAGGATGGAGCCTGTCGCGTCATGGCGCATGCATATCTACAATTCATAATGATGACTCTCACATTCATGTGTGCAGCATTCAGAGCGGTTGCTCCTCGCGTAGAGCTGTTGTCTGCGTGTCATTTGATGCATGTGCATGCAAGTTCTTGCATGCTAGGCAGTTCCACAGAAAGTTGAGGCCATTTTGTTTTTCCGTAGACGTTCTCGCTAACATCGAATATGAGGGGCTTTTAGCCTAAGCCGCGAACGTTGCGGATGGAATCCTAGGAGCTTTTATCTTATACGCTCTCTAGAAGCTAAACAGAGTAGAGTTTGCTTGGGCATTCGGCGATGGATTATGAAGCTACATCTATCAGACAATCCCTTCAAGATAGTCCTACCTCCAGTTACACGTGGGAGGCAAAATATATATAAAGTGCTTTGGGAGTGGCCCTGCAGGCATTCTTAACCTAATTGCAGAGCTGCGCGGAAGCTTTACCGCATGCGGGAGAAAATGGTTTATGAGAGAAACGCTCGAGACAAAACTCACCGACAGAAGCATAAAGAGAAACACTTGTATACTCCTGAAACCACCATTCAAATATTGCGCCGAGTAACTTAGCTCTGATGCCAACACACTTCACATACTTGGTGGTTTCAGTCAATTTCTGCGCCACGCACCACGCACTACTTGACCAATCGCACTCCATCGATGCGCCTTGTCATAAGCCCACAATCCCCATAATCCCCCTGAACGCGCCCCTCATGCAAGCCTTGAGGGCGAAAGTTATGTATGACCTGTGCCCGTAGACACGGTACAACCAGTTGCAGGTCCTTGTACCAGTAGATGCCAACGCTTCGTTCGGCGTTGACATACACGTCGCCTCATGGGAACACCTGCGCCCTCTGTCAGCACTAACCCTAGTTCTTTGATGAAGCACCGCGTCAAGATTAGGCGCAACTTGGAAATTTGTAAACGGAATTCGTAAACTTGGGAATTAGAACGCAAGCGGAACGTTGGGGGAGTTCATTACATTGTTGGAAGTCAGGACCACGTGTTTTCGTCTTCCTACTGCGATCGTTTGACCTTAAAAAATCAGCCTGATTATGGATTTTCAGAATACTTACTGTTATCCTGCTACATGTGTCTTTTGTATGCAATGCGCAACAACAGTAGGCCACGTTGTTCATTCTGTGTTCTTGAAAAGCCAGGCCGCAGTGCACGAAGGTAGCACATTGATGAAGCACGCTGGCTCATGTAGACATTTTTCAGATACATTACACAAAGACCAAGCGGAGATTTTTGTGAATGAATACTCATATCGATGTTGTGAAACGACGTAGGCTGACACTACGTCAGGTGCTGGAACTTGATTCAAGCTTTAAAAAAAAAAACTGAATAAACGTAAAGCAGATTGGTGAGTGAACCACCCTAATTCTGTTCCGCTCAGCGTTGCTGCATCAGAGAATCTGAAAAATACTTTATTGAATAAATTGTTCAGTTACCTTTATGTGTAATTCCCAGCATGAAATATGTTTTAAATACTATTCAGTTACATGTTAACGCTTCGTTTCGTTATCATACCACGCTGGAATACTTAAAGTTATGCATGACACCGCGTGGATAAGTTAGTGAAGGTTTGGATGTCTAAAATTTTTATCGTCGTGAAAATAAAATAAAACAAAATTGTTTCTTCACCCTTTTTTATTAGGGCTGCTGCTCTTCGAAAATTCGTAATAATAAAATGGGCATTATAAGGTGAAACGCCCCAGCTTAAACACCTATATAAATATCAGCAAAGTGGAGCCAATAACGGCTCGGTATAGTCAAAACACGCTTTAGCATAGAGGGAGAAAACGTAACATGCTACACCACATGCTTGATACACCGAGTCCCGGCATGTGCGCGGATACCGAGTCCCGAACAGGTACACGGCGTGTCGATGCGGCCCTAGATGAACAGACGCGTAAATGAGTAAAATATACCGATGAAAGAATGACCAAAGAGATGCATAACGTCCTGTCAAAAAAGCAGCCTGCGTCCCACGAGACCCACCCAGATGAAAACGACAAACATATTCGACAACCTGTCATCAATACATATGGTGAAAGCTGTTTCGTGCTTACATTTTTACATCCATTCTATCGCGTAAGCTAGCGTTATTAACCGTTTGCGCTTTTACACGTAAAATAATCTTGCGCATACTCAGACTCAGGCGCATACTTTCCCCACGTGCCTCCGGGGTAAGTTGGTGGAAAAGGTTGCTGTATGTCCTTTACCGTGGAAGCGGATTCACATGGACACGACGTGCGAGATGCAGCGGCCATGTTGTGCAAACAGCTCGCGCTCTGTGCGGCTTGGACTAGGGCTCACTAATGCCTTCCAACGCTCTTGGGACTCCGACTGAACACTGACGTGCGACTGCTAATGCCCAGCCACGCCGGCCGACCGTTTGAGCTCATTCCGTTTCGCATCAGTGATGAGGACATTCTCTCAAGAGGGAAGGAAACTTGTGAGAGAGTAAGAAGCGCAACAATGGCAAGAATATGAGAAGAAGAGAGCAAACTGTCTTGTGCAAGGTGGCGTACAAAATGTCCTCAAGGAGATAGGCGGCCAGAAACCAGAAAGGGTCCCATAAAGATGCAGTCTTGTGGGAAGACCTTGTGGCTGCGGGAAAACAAGCTTAATCTGGAAACGAGAAGTCGGTAGATAGTAATTTTTGTCATTTTCAGGCTACCGCGCTATCCGCAGTTTCACCATCACCACAGGGTCAGAAAAAAGAACCTCTATACAACCACCACCACTAGGATTAAACGCCATGCTACTGGAGCAATGTGCAATTGACAGTCAACCAGGCTTAGCACTGCGTCATCAAGCAACAACAGTGCCGAGCATTACAGCAAGGTTTTGCACTGAACACGGACTCTGAGAACAGTGGCGCCTGTGCATGTCTTTCGAAGGCCGAAGCAGCGCTACTGAAATGGATGAAGATGACATTATGAGCATCGCATAGAAGTTGTTCTTTCACAAGAAATACGGGAAAGAACGTGGCGGAAGATGACGGTCATGAGAAAACTAGGATTGGGAAATGAGAATAAACAGTAATGGCGATTGTATGATTAACTATTCTTGGCATCGTTGTAAATTTTGCACACTCTACTGCAGAATCCTGTGTTAACCGCCTGATGTACGACTCCGATGTCCCGAGGACAATGTGTGTCAACGTCACGGCCGCCGATATGGATGGTGTCAAGCTTGTGAGTGGTGCATACTGCGAGATATGATCCATTTGCAAGAAAAAAAACTGTCAGCGGCAACAGCAACTGTTGGAACTCATAATGCACACGGACCCGCAATTGCCTCAGGCGACACCAGTGGAATTTTTCCAACCGGATATCTTCGAAGGGTTATTGACAGAGAGGGCTCAAGCGTTGCTTGATTACTATTAATAGGCCTGTGACCGGTATTAATGGCAGGATGATCTTCGGAAAGTAATGCACATGCGGTTCTATCTCATAGGATGCGACGTCTTGGTATGAGATAAGAGTGATAAAAAAAATCACCCCCATTGAAACCACGTTTAATCACCGCGAGTGAAACGTTCGGCCCCTGTTACCACTGGTTTAATCCCGATTGCCTATTAAACGACGGCTTGGTAGGCTGCTGGATCCTCGGTACGTAGTCGCTGCGTGCGCCTCAGCAGCACGAGCCTGTTCTTGCGCCCGGGCTGCAGCATTAGTACGGCGTAGACGGGCTCGTTCCCTGTTCTGCTCGCGATGTTGCTGATCGAAAGCCGCTTCTACTCAGGAGTACGTATGGTGCGTGGCCTGCCCGTTTCGGTGCCTGAGAGAAATTGCTGCGTGTGTGCTCACGGAGCGCGACGACGTCGCTACTGTCGCAACCAATGGGCCGCCTCACTTGCTGTTTCATTTTTTTTTTTGCGCATGCGCATGGGGTTTCGGATGGACGGACTAATCGGCTAGGCATATACGGCTTCGCTGTAGAAAGGCAGGTCACCCTTGGGCGGATTGGAGGAAACCACTTTTTTTTTTTTTAATGACAGTTTGTTCGGCAGTTCGGCAATGGTGCACCCAGATCACTAGGCTAAGCAGCGCTCTTGCAGTTGCTGAAACGTGTCACATATCGACGAGCTCTGCGCATAGAAGACACGATGCAAGTCTACTTCACTACTGACGTCGCAGCCAGTTTCCACGCCCGGCGTCGGAGACAGCAGCTCCTGGTTGCTTCTACAAGGCGGCGCCACAGTCTGAAACTGACTACATAAGCGCTGTCAGCTTGGCTGGAACCTGCAGTCTGGCGGTGGCGCATCTAGATTACGAGGCTAGTCTGTCTGCTCTTGCAGGTGAGGCGTGGTCACCATCTTATTTCTTGTTCTGTATCTGGGTGTGCACCGTTGCCGAATGGAACTGCCTCGTGTGATGACCAGTTATGCTTTGTTTTCGGCTACATACTTGACTGAATTGCTAAGAAGCCAATTGAAGATTTGACTAGTGAGCGTAAAGAAGAACTCGAGGAGATCAAGGGGGCTTCTAACGAGATAAAAGAACTTAAGAGGACTGTTGGGGATCTCACGTGCATCAAAAAACTAACTGGCAGAAGTTCTTCGTGAGAACAGAGAGCTTAGGGCTCATAATCCAAAACTATCGCAAAGGTTGGAAGAACTGGAACAATATCGACGTTCAAGCAACATAGAAATCAAAGGCATACCCCATGATGTCGACACATTGACTATGGCAAAGAAAATTGGCCAGCTTATTAATGAAGAGATGTCAGACTCAGATATGGATACATGGCACGAAGTGCCTACAGCTAAACATGACCAATTCAACATAATCTTGCGCTTTGTACGACGCAACAACAACAAAAAAATGATTTCCTGTCCCAAGCAAAGAAAACAAAAATTGAAACGGTAATGCCGGGCCTGGACGTTTCTCGCCCTATTTATGTCAGTGAGCATCTAACTAGGCATAACAATTGTTGAGAGCAGCTATTGAGCAAAATAAAGATGTTGATCGGAAATTGGTATCTACAGCGGGTGGTTACGCATCTGCACTTTGGAGGACATTGAAAAAATTGCAAGATGAAAGTTCTGTGTGATCTATACGTCTACTGTAAAATTCTAGTTTGCATAATATTCTCATCTTACTCTGTCAGCAAAATATTTCGAATATAATTCTTTCAAAGAAACATTTTCAAGCCTAAACCCTAATAAGCAACTGTCCATCGTTCACCTTAATGATAGAACTGTCCGTAACAAGGAATGTGCCTTACATGAGTTGTTCGACAATATGAAGGTTAAACTGGATGTAATACTGGTTACTGAAGCATGGTTAACTATTGATAACAAACCGCCACACTTCCACGTTTACGATTACTTTGGTCGTATTCGGGCTACTGGTCGTGGCGGTGGTGTGGTTATCAATTTACTAGAACAATCCTGCCATGAAGTGTTACCAGAGGTTTCTTTTATTGATGATAGTGAATGGCTAACTGTCCATTCAAAGAAAGTTAATGTTTCTGTGGTCTAGAGGCCACCATCTGGAAATAGAGAAAAAATGTTGTCATTTGTTGACAAAATGTTAAATTTTCTGTGTGATTTAATGATACATTTGTAATAATGGGCGATATGAATAATAATATGCTAGCGTGCGATACATATGCTAGAGAACTTGGTAGCATATTCCAGTCTTCTGCATGTACGAACCCTATATCATCGGCCACTCCCATAAGTGATGAAACTGCAACATTGTTGGACCTGCGTATCACAAAGGTACACTCTTCTGGTATTTTATCAGATATCAGTGATCACCTTCCTGTCTTTTGTTTCTTATCCATTGCAAGCAAAAATTGTAAAAACGTGCCTACATTGAGCTCTTATCGGGATAATAACTTGTGCACGCTGAATACGTTTCGAACACTACTACATGATATATATTGGGAAGAAGTTGTGATGCAATTGGATGTCATTAAAGCCTATACATTATTTTTCGAAAGATTAAAGGCTCGCTACCAGCTCGCATTTCCACATAAAGTACAAAAAACATAATAAGAAAGCTAGAAAACCATGGATAACAACAGTTCTTATTAAAATTATTCACCGGAAAAATAAAATGTATCATCTTTTTGTCAAACCACGGAATGCTTGTAAACATACCGAGTTCAAACAATTCAGAAACAGATTAAATAGTGAACCTAAAAAGCGAAATTACTATATTATAAATCAGTATTCATGTATTCGCAATGACCCCAAAAAACGTGACGTGAGCTTAAAAATGTTACCCACAAGACAGCTTGTGAGTGGACGAAAAGTGCATTCTTACGACAAATTTGATGGCGCGTACCTCCAAGCTGATGTCATTCTGGAAGTAAATTCCCCGTGGCTACGCCTGACATTCTCACCGACTACAATTCGTGAATTGCAATATGTGCCAAAATGCAATTTATTATAAAGCTAATTCCTGAATTTTCGTTAATTATTTGAATATGTGTTTTGATTTTTCGTGCATGTAATGTCTGCCTTTCTCAACAATCCAGCTCAAGGACTAGTATTACGGTATCTTATTCAGGCGATTTTTTAAAAATTGCATAAAGCTTAAAAGTGGTGCCCCATATATCCAATGAAACAAATTTTAATTCAAAGTTATGCAATTCACTGGAATTGTGAAGTCTATACATATTGCTTATTTTTTGTGCTGTGCTACTTTCCAAATCTTGTATTAATTTGCTGCACGCTTTCATAAACACTCTGTGTTGCTGTTATCAATCACATGTCATGATTCCTTCAAACCACTGCGTTTTACACATTTCAAGAGGACGCTTCACTTTGGCACCTCCTATATAAACATTTATTTATTTATTTATTTATTTATTTATTTACTTATTTATTTATTTATTTATTTATATATATATTTATTTATTTATTTATTTATTTATTTATTTATTATTTACAATACCTTGCAGGCCGAAAGGGCATTGATTGTGCGAGGTTTGGTTATATGGGGACCGAGAAATCTTTTTATCTACAACCAATGCAGTACCGTATGAAGTTTCGTGCGTTTAAATGAAGATGTTAAAAGCTAGTGATTGTAGGAAGCAAATATTTGTTTAGGCCGTCAGATTTTTTCCGAAAAGATAATAAAGAACGAAAATATTTCAGACGAAGGGAACTAGGATGTTTACATGTCTTTAGCTATACAGTGAAAAATGATGTCACAATTCTGTAAAAGCTAATAATAATTCGATGCCGAACACAACTGATCTATGATACACCACGTCTGTATAGCACCACTAACCACTAGTTTGTGTGTGAAAATTTAGTAAAACCCTCGAAGACACTAATCGAAAATCATGGAAGCCGACAGATGTAGTACTCTGTTGTACAAAGGTTAAAAAGAAGGATCAGGTGATCCAGATAGGCTAGCCCATGTTTCGATAGGAGGGCTCATCTTCGTCTGCCAGCCTTTTTGAGGACCCTTATTCCCGTTTTTAATCTTTTTACCATGGTAACGATTTTAATAATGTGACGTAAACTCTGAATTCATATATCATATTTATTCGCTTGATTTAGTCCAAGTGAGGCAGTTTACAAAATTCACAAATTGCGGGGGGGAGGGGGGCGTCGAGATTTTCACATTTGCAAACTTCATGCTTCACTTTTTGAAACCTACCGGTGCTTTGATTCTTTCTACCCATTTGACGCCATGAACCGAAATTCCCCTGCGTGATATAGCCATCTTTTCGATTGCTCTTTAAAATGCAACAAACTTTATTCAAGATGGCCATATGGTTGCATAAAAGCATTTCTGCGTTTACATGTACTAGCGGTATCGCAGTTGGCCTCTACATAAAGCTTCCTCTTTTGTAATATGATCATATAGAATGTGCGAGCATCACTGCAGTCAGCACAACGCAAGTGCCACGCTATTTAAAGCACTGTTAAGCACATGACAAAATGTCATGTGCTTACATTGCGGCCGGTTAAAGCTCTTGCTTTGGGCGGTGATGTTCACAGCAGTCTTGAGGCCTGCATATTGATACAAGGCCCAAATGGACGATTCATCCTCATCATCAGCTTATCTTATGTCCACTGCAGGACCAAGGCCTCTCCCTGCGATGTCCAATTACCCCTGCCCTGCGCCAACCGATTCCAGCTAGCGCCTGCGCATTTCTTAATTTCATCACCCTACTTAGTATTTTGCTCTCCTCGACTACGCTTATCTTCCCTTGGCATCTATTCTGTAACCCTAATTGTCCACCGGTTATCTAACCTACGCATTACACGACCTGGCCAGCTCCATTTTTCTTTGCTTATTGTCAGTTGGAATATCGACTTTGCCCGTTTGCTCTCTAATCCACACCGCTCTCTTCCTGTCTCTTAAGTTACACCTAAAATTCTTCGTTCCATCGCTGTTTGCGCGGTCCCGAACTTGTTTTCGAGCTTCTTTGTCAGTTTCCAAGCCTCTGCCAAATATGCCTTCAGCACTGATAAAATACACTGATTACACACCTTCCTTTTCAAAGATAATGGTAAGCTTCCAGTCAGGAGCTGACAATGACAATCAGGGTAGCTTGTGAGTAATTGAATTAGGTTAGAAACGTGCTCCTTCACGCACTCTAGAAGCTGACCGGCAATACTAAACTCTTGTTCCCTTCTCCGGCTATTGCTTATTATATTTGTCTTCTGCGTAATAATTTTCACAGAAATCTAATTTTGCTTTCACCACAAGATCGGGAAATATTGCGACATGGAGCCGCAGAATCACGCCTGCAGTAGTAGCGTGAGTATTTCCTCTGATATAATTTGCGACTAGATGAATCATGCACGTGTCCGTGCAGCCCCCTGAATACGAAGGAAGGCTTCCGCGACGATTGCAGACACCGACATAACTAGACTCACCTATCAGTAATAGCGGCACGAAGCGCACTTTCGGAAACCAAGAATTCAATGAGTTCCCGCAAGTTTTTTTTTTTTTTTTTTTTCCATGTGTGGTTTCCAACGCTTCGTGCTGAGGCGTCATTCGCTATCTAATTTCGAATGACAGCTTCCATCGAAGTGCAGTTTCACTCATATTATTGGATTTAATAGTTTGACAGGCGAACACTTTTCACCATATGAGCAAAAAACGAGAAAACCTTATAGAAATTGAGAAATAAGTTTTGAAGAATTTGTGGACCCCCGCTCATGCGGCTGTGCCCGGCAACGTGTCAGCTCACAGCTTGGCTCGACAGCTCGCGTGCCGAGTCTCGTCCGCGGATGCGGACGGCGTGAACGAGGAGGAGAGACACGAGGAACCCTGCAAGACTTATCATGAAATAGCCCATAGATATCGCTTGAGGCGTCGCGCGCTCCCACCACGGGCTAAGCAACTCGATAAAACACAAGCGGTCTGGTTTAGGCGACTCCAGACACACATATAGCCACACCCAAAGTACATTACCAAAATCACAGGGGGCAAGGAAAGCGACAAATGTAGGCTCTGTTCACAAACAGGAACACTCACACACATAACGTGGGAATGCACCTCGCTCCCGCTGTCTCATCCCCCCGTCAGCAGCGAGACTGACTGGACAGCCTAGCTCAGTTCCTGCGACGTCGATCGACAGCTTGAACTGGTGGAACGGGCGGAGAAGGCCAAGCAGGCCCAGGGCCTTAGTTGAGCCCCATCCCTCAGCCACGTCCCCCTTTACCCTTCCCCCTTTCAATAAAGCTTACCACCACCACTGTGTAGCTTAACACCCTTGTTACGTGACTTTTGTTCAAGTTTCTAATTTCAGCCGGCTTCATTTCTGGAACTTCATATCTCGAGAAGGAAAAGTCTCTCTGACGTTGTGGTTACTTCCGTAAAATTTGTGAAGTGCAGGTCAGGATGAGGTTTTTCAGAGGTGTTGTGAAATTATCCTTCACATAAACCGCTAAGGAAACTGTTTCTCCAGTGGTCAAATATTGATTTCTGTTCAAGAACGGTGAAATAACAGGGACTTCAAGGACTTTCGCTTGACGAGTGTTAGGCATAATGAACAAATAAATGCCTTGGCTTCGGACATTAACGCCAGCTTGGACTTTTTATTCAAAACGCGCGAAAAGACAGGTAATAAAGATAATTTTCAGGGTTAGATCCGTGTTGGTGTATATTTTAGAAGCTTGAGCTCAATTTCTCATACTTTAGTCACTCATTCAATCTTCATGCCAGGATCAAAGCGACTAATATTTACATTTTCTTGAAATTTGACTAGCATTTATGTGCTAGGCGCGTTTGGTGAAGCGGATAGAAAAGCACCTGAAAATTATATTATTTAGCCTTCATCTTTGTAAATGCTAATGCAACAAGGCAGTCAATAACATGCGCAGCCTCTTGCTGTCAGATCTATATTTATTTGCAGCAGCACCTGAGTAGAACAACGCGATTGCCGAGCTTACCGGTATCGTAATAAAAGGAAACGGAGAAAGCAGTTATTCGAAAGTCGTCGAGTGCGCTTCCCCACACATCTCATTTGGCACAAACATGATAGTGGACGTCACCATCGAAGTGGAAATAAAGCACGAGTGCAATGCTATATTTGCCACCATGGCTTGCTTACTACGTCATCGCTGTTTGCAATCCTACCAGTGACTTAATGGTGCCGTGAATGCAGGGACGGCCATCTTTTGGCAGGCAACCTAATAAAGTGTAAAAGGTTGCGTTCTGTATTCCGCATATTTATCTTTTCTTAATTAAAACTAAATTATAGAGTTGACGTGCCAAAACAAATGATCTGATTATGAGGCACGCCGTAGAGGGAGATTCCGAAAATTAGGCTACCTGGAGTTCTTTAACGTGCACCTGAATGTAAGTACAATAGTGTTTTCGCATTTCGCCCTCATCGAAATGCGGCCACCGTGGCCGGGATCCGATTCTGTGACCGCGTTCTTCACAGCCCCACACCATAGCCAATACGCAACCACGGCGAGTTATCTTTTCTTCCACCCCACCGACGCGGCGCACGTGCCGTTTAACGATTTCGCGGATAACTTGACCTAAGGGCCCAGATATTGCACCAGCAGTTGTAATTGTTGTACAAAGCCTGCGGGATGAATCGGCACTTAACGTCAGAAAGGAGCACACAAAAAGACATCTGCAAACAATTTCGCTTTGGCAAAATCAAAACGAGAGCATTGCATACAAGGTCGTGAACGCCATTGCATTGACGTTGAAAGTGGCTAACCATGGTGCTCTTTGAAGGAGTCATCCAGATACAGAACCAAAGCAATATGCAAATAGAAAGCATGAACAAAAAGTAAGGGGGAGCGGTAACGAATGCCGCGAAGACGAATAAAAAAACACAAACGCTCATGCAATGGTACATGATACAAGAAGATAGGATATGCGGGACTAAGAACGAGTTCTCGATTACGAAAGAGCGTCTGCGTCCATTTCTTTTTTTTTTTTTGATCAACCTTGAACAAAAAAATTTCAAGCAGAGAGTGAGAGCCTTTAACCACGGGTGTGAGAACATGAAATAGAAAAAAAAAAAAACGAGGTGATAAAACATGACCTGGAATGTAAGGGAGCAGGGAGCTGCATCAAGCAAAGATTAGAATGTTACAAGAAATGCTACAGAAAAACATGAGCAAATTAGATACGACGTGCAAGGTCATAAGAGCGAGAGAGCGTGTAAGCCGATTGATTCAGCGAAGGCCGAAAGCCAGCAGACTGCCAACCCGCTCGTAGCGGTTTGTCGCCACTTCTCCATCGCAACCATGATCCCTATAAATCTCTCGGCACTTACACGATGGATGTCACACCTTATTTCCCAATAGAAACCTTTCACTGATATTGTGACACTTCAGTTACGTGCTCCGCTTGTAGATCAGCCGTACGAAGCGACACCAATGCAGCCGGAGCCTATGCGTGCACCGGGTGCCTTTGGTGCTTCGCGGGCACTTTACGAATACGCGGAGCCCATGTTGCAGTATACCCGAGGATCCTGTTCATTACATATCCTCCCTGCACCCTCCCCCCCCCTCCGTAATCACAACTTTAGGAAATGCATACGCTTATATATTGAAGAAGAAGTATTTTAATGATTGGAAATGTAGAGAGGTCGGCCGGATAATGGAGCATCTGGCCTGCTACTCTACGTAAGGGAAGGGGAAGAGGGGAAGAAAAAGGGTCACAATGGGGGATGATAATGGGAGGAACGAGGTGAATGACACATTACACAGCTGGTATCACAGGCGTGAGTCCAGGCCCGTGTCACCTAGGAAACGTGAAAGTGCACGCATTGTCTCTGTCGTCTGCCAACTCTGTGGCCACGCGCCTAGCAAGAGGTCCTCCGACAGTGGTCCATTGTGTAAATGTCTCAATGTATCTGCCAATATCAGTCTTTCTCGCGCATACTCAGGGCACACCACGAGCACATGTTCTATAGTCTCTACAGCGCCACACACTGAACAGTCCGGGGAGTCTGTCCGTCCAATAATGTGCAAATATTTGCGCGTGAAGGCGACGCCTAATCGCAGTCTGTGTATCAGGCATGTATGAGGGCGTGGAATTCCACACAGAATAGGAAATTTCATATCGGGATCCAGGCTTTTAAGGCGGACGTGACGAGCGTCTGGCTGGGCCCAGTATCTTCTCGTCGCACTCCTCATTAATTCCGACAGGAGGCATGTGATGTCCGGTCTGGAGAATGGCACTACAGTTCGCAGGCCATTGCTGAGGGCGCGCCTTGCTGCAGCATCGGCCATCTCATTACCGTTGAGCCCACAGTGTCCCGGGATCCATTGGAACACTATGCGGTGGTGTTTTTCTTGAGCGTATGAAAGTAGCTCGGTGATCTGCAGGGCCAGAACCTGATATGCGGTGTGGCGCAGGAAGCATCCCAAAATTTGCAGCGCGGGTTTTGAGTCCGTGAAAATGCACCACTCTTGAGGTCTTTCCCCGCAGATGTGGCGAATCGCTTCCCGAATAGCCACAAGCTCTGCACCGGTTGATGTTGAATTATGGTCTAGTATGAAACCTCGAGTCATCTGTTTGGCTGGTATCACCACAGCTGCTGTCGATGCCTTAGGTGACGCGGAGCCATCTGTGTAAACATGAACATATGTCTGGTATTCTGACCAGATGTACGCGAGAGCAAGCTGTTGTAGTGCACTGACGGGAACCAATGATTTCTTCAGTATGCCGGGGACACGTACGCATACGGAAGGTTGAACCATCACCCATGGTGGTTTGACGGGGTGATATGGCAGGGCATAGCCTGATGTTATGTGGGGTAGATGGCAGCGGAGTGCACTTGTGAAACTGCTGTCCGGTCGCTCATGTAGAACCGACGTCAATGGATGGCAATGGTGTCGTATCAGTAAGCGTAAATACACACGAAGTGGTTCGTGGGACAGGTATATCGGTAATGGGCATACGTGGGCTTCCTCAATTGTGCCTTTGTTGGAGGCACGCCGTGGCAACCCGAGGCATATTTTTAGTGCCTCCGCTTGGGCGCTCTCTAATGTCCGTAAGCAGGAAATGCTCAAGTTTCAGAGTATCGGAAGGCTGTATCGAATGTAGCCTACGAAAAGAGACTGATAAAGTCTTAGTAATGAGCCTTCCGTGGGGCCCCATTTCATGCCTGTTGCGAAGCGAAGAACATGGCAAAACAGATTGAGTTTTTGCTTCAACATATTAACATGCCTCGTCCATGACAAACCGCGGTCGATGATAATGCCCAAGAATCTGTGGTGGGAGACATAAGGTATTATGACACCGTTAATGGAGATCGGGTAGCGGCAGACGGATTTGCGCGTGAATGCAACCACAGCACATTTTTCGGCAGCTAAGCGCAAACCCTGACGCGGTATGTATCGTGAAGTAGATGACACAGCCCGTTGTAATTTCGCACGTAGTTGTGGGCGTGTTGCACCAGAAGCCCAGATGCAGATGTCATCTGCATATGCACTGATGTGGATGTGAGGTGGAAGCTCGCTCAGCAGGCCAATCAGTGCCACATTAAATAATGTTGGGCAAAACACGTATGTTCAAATTATCAATAATTAGCTTCGGCTGTCACCTCTCGCGTTTACTGTAGTGACTTGTTACTGCATATGTGTTGGAATAGCCACTTTTACTGGCCAGTTTGCCACCATGCTTTCAGGGCGACGAATCAATATTTGTTTACTGCACACTATTCTACATAATCTTCGTGACTCTAAGCTTAAACTGAAAAGAATGGTGTCTTCTTCTACCAAACATCACTTAATACGGACTATTACTTTAAAGATAGGGGCTGCAACGGCACAATATTTAAGGGGTATCAATGACACATAGCCCTTACGCATAAAAAACTAGCATCGAAAAAAATAAACTATATGGCATCGCTGAGAGGATTTGTGCTCACAGCAACGCTGTGAACAATATTGATTTAAATTATTTAACGTCTATGAGAAAACACTAACATATATAATGACGTATTCACTAGCTAGAGGTAATATTTCGTCCTTCTTGAAGATATATCTGGAATTAAACCCCATAGACTATCCCTTGACCAGTGGTTGAATATTTGTTTAGGTTTAACTGAGGGTGCCGATTTGAGAATGATTGAAATGGCGTAGTCACACAGCATCTGCATTTCGCGCTCCGATACCCCAATTTTAACTTTTCCGACGTACGCCTGGGCATGAATAATGCATCCGGAACCAGATGTTGCTTTCTAGGATATAAAATTGTGTTTCCATGCAAATGCGACGACGACAGATCCTCGCCGCGTTAAGGCTTGCTTCCACTCGTCGTCAGCCAAAAGGAGAAATGTGCGAGTTCCTCCTTAACACATTTCTGTTTGCATCTGAATTCTCGCAGATGAAGTCATCGTTTCAGAAGCATCGAAAGTGATAACTGTCAATTTCATCAGTGCTGGGCAATACTGAGGAGAAGATGTGTGATATTGTTTCGCAGATTTTTATTGGCACTTTGCGAATTCAATTGCGCAGTGGGTGAATAACTTTCTTTCCTAAATCACGCCACAGCCTAGCAACTGGGTACAACGGTACTCAGCACAGGCTCTGCCCAATCTTGACACAAAGATGAGCGGCGTGGTAGTTGAAGCATGACCAGATACTGGATTGCGGCGAAACCGGAGTTTGTGCGTAAACATACACTGTAAGAATACGTGAGTGGTACTGTCGATATTAGACTCAAGCAGACGCTTTACTTTATTTCTTGACCGCAAGCTCACTTAACGATCAGACTATAAGAATGTTTTGATTTGAAGAGCGCTGCATGTGCGGTTGGAGAAGTATGGGAGAGGCCTTTGCCCTGCAGTGGGCATAACCAGGCTGATGATGATGATGATGATGCATGTGTTATGATTAGCAACACAGTTGTGCACAAGTACTTTATATTAAACTCGCACATGCCGATCTTTATTGAGGCTTTTATATATAGCATGCGGTAAGCATAAAATAGCTCAACGATCACCGAGGAGCTATTGTATCACAGTGCGCATCCCGTGCAAGCTGAACCGCCAGTTATGAGGCTCAAACGCCGGATTGTGTCTATTCGCCTTACATTTTCTGCATAATATTGAAGCATCATACAACGTTTCTCGTACGCTACGCAAGATCTTTAGAAAACGTTTCTTAACGAAGAAGGCAATGCTACGGGACACCTTTTTTGTGCTCACTTGAATGACAACCCACAATTTCAACGCATTATTTTTACCCATGCTCTTCGATGACTGTTACTTGGATTGCACAATATTTAACTTGCGTGCGTAGTACGAGAATGAATGTGCTCATGGTCCAACGCTGTAAAAGCGAAGCGATCGACCACCTTTCATGCACTAAATTCCTACACGTTGTTAGCAGGTCCACCTCAATACCACAGGCCTCAAAGTTTGTGCCAGCTCCTTGGAGCAGCCATCTCCTGGACAAAGTTCTCAGCACCTATGTCTGATCTGCGCAAATGAGTGTACTGCGCCACCATACAGCATTCTCTAAAGTCACTAATACGGCGCGTTTCAATCACATGTCAAGTGAAATACGAGTGATGATCATAAGTGGCGGTGGCAAAAAACACCACTCTGGTACTGGTATTTGAATCAGAGCTTTCTGGGGAAACTACACTGGTAAACGTAAACCTTCCTTGTAACAGTTTGTTGTTGCGAGACTGACGGATACTGTTGTGGCCAATAGTACAACCAGGGAAGCAAGGAGCAGCAGATACCGAAATGAAAAGCCACAGCCCCCTGCGCAGCCACGCTAACAGGCCGAGGCCGAAGTAAGGGAACATAACAGAAAACTGAGACGGGACATGAAGCGCACAGCTGTGACAATGCTTTGACAGCTAAACTATGAATATAAATATACTCAGAAGGCAAGGACGACACTAGCAACGTGAGCCCAGATTGCTTCTGACAGAGTCAGTGTCAGAATTTCAATGCTTTCTGCTTCCACCTGGAGGCGTTCATATCATGACATCGTACGGAATCTACCAATAAATGATGAGACCGAAGCGTTTTTGTAGGGGAATATATATGAGTAAAATGTTTATTGAGCTGTGAGGCTTGTAAGAAGTCTTTCTGGGGTTTTAATGTTATCTTCATCTAATCCTAACGAAGTCGACACGTAGAAAATGGCATATCAGTGCCACTTCAAATATCCCTTTGTAATTTCCCTGGATGGTCACAAGCATAATTTTTGCGCTTACATAAGTTTCGCCCGGCATTTTTTTTTGAATATGCACCAGACAAAAGCAGCATGGCGCTCTCCAAAGCAATCGTGATCGCTGTGACTTATGTTGCGAATAGTATTGTTTGGCAACTTCAGCCATTTTGAGCTTTTCTGTCTGTCTGTCTGTCTGTCTGTCTGTCTGTCCGTCCGTCCTCTTATGCTGACCCAGTGGACCAGGTTCTCTACCTGCTTGGCCCACTAGGTATGCGCTCTTGGTCGTGATGAGCTGTGGTCCTTCCAGTGTTGTCATTGCAGCTTCGAGATATCTCTCTCTCGCCAAGACGTACTTATCCTGCCTTCTGCCTTGACCCAATGGCTGCAGTTTCCTAATAGTTTTTGGCCATTAGGTTTGGGCTTGGGGTTGCGATGCCGTCGTGGTGATAGCACCACAGTCATTCCATGTTTGTCATCTGACACTCGTCATGCCATAGTCATCATACAGTCGTCCTACATTCATTTTGACAACGCCATAGTCATGTCCTCATGGTCGCTCAATCGTCGTTATTCCAGTTTTGTGGTATGATTTTGTCATTCTGCCATGCTCACGCCTTCTACTCCGACCCAGTGGTCCACATCTTGCGCTTCGGTCACTAGGTATGTGTTCAGGGTAGTGATGCTGTCGTGGTCGCTGCATCGTTGTCATTCCAGCTTTGTCGTCAGACTCGTCATGCCATCGCCTTCACACCGCCGCGTTCACACAGTCGTTGTCATGCCATCGTTGTCACGCTGTCGTTTTATCATTGTCATCACTTCAGTTACGTCGTCCCAAGGTAGTCGTACCAAGTTCGTCATTTTCATCGACATCAATCTTTCTTCGTCATTGTATTGTAACCATACTATCGTCATTCACAGTATTAGGCCACCCTTGTCAGGCCGTTGTCGTGATGCCGTCGTAGTCGAGCCACCATCGTTGCTCCAGCTTTGTTATCCGAATTTCCTCATGCTGTTGTCGTCATACAGGATTCGTGATACAATAATCGTCATGCCATTGTCATCGTAGTCGCCGTCGTCCCATTTTCTTCATGTCGTTGCCATGCCAGCGTCTTCACTGCATCACCATACAGTCGTCAACATTTGTTTATTTATTTACCCTCAGGGGTTTGTGTGTTACAGAGGGGATGGTACATGGTTGAACAATGACATAATATAATGTTCCAGAAGAAATCAAGAAAAAAACAGAGAAAACAAAGCATGCATATACAGAAAGCACCTAGTGCAGGGCTTTAAAAACATTCACAGTACAAAGATAAGCTAACGTGTTCAAGCTACAAATGCAGAAATTTTTTCATCGAGCCTTTGAAGGCAGGAGAAACTTCTATGCAGGCAATGGATGGGGGCAGGTGGTTCCAATCTTCTGTAGTTTTCAGCAAGAAAGAGTGCAGAAACAGATTTGTACGGCAGAATGTGGCGTGAACTTTGTGTATGGTCGACACGTATTGACAGGTAAGCTGGTTCAAAAAAGAGTTAACTTTTTATCAATGGGTTAGTGAAATAAATTTTGTGAAGTAAACATAGACGGGAGAGCGTCCTTCGAACAAGTAAGTTAGGTAGACATAGTTGCGTTTTCATTGAGGAAACACTCACACTACGGGCATAGTTAGGTAGAATGAAACGCGCTGCACGATTTTGAACTGCTTCGATATCGTCAATAAAGCACAAACAGCTGGATCCCATATTGCGGAGGCATATTCGAGCTTAGGTCGAACTTTGGTTAGATACAAAGTGAGCTTAAGATGTTTTGGTGCTTGGGAAAAGTTTCTGTGCAGGTAACCTAAAGTGCGATTAGCATTGTTGGTGATACGATTTACATGAACATGCCATGAAAAGTTATTTGATAGGTAAACACCGAGATAGTTATAGTAATTAAGTGACATTTTCAATGGGTATCGAGTTAATTCTGTAGCAAAAGGATAAAGACTTGGTAGTACGGCAGGAAATTGTCATGCTTTTGCATTTAGTACCATTTATAGTCATAAACCAACTGTTGTACCAATTAGAGATAGCGTCAAGATCAGATTGCAAGAGAAGGGAATGATGAGGGTCAGTTATTTGGCGATAAAGATCACAGTCATCGGCGTAAAGCTTTATGGATGAGGAAACACATTCGTGAAGGTGATTTATATACATTAAGAATAATAAAGGGGCCGAAACGGAACCTTGTGAAACGCCCGATTTTACAGGGGATGTAGATGATGCATAGTTATTAGCTGTTCCAAACTGAGAACGTTTAGAGAGAAAACATTCAATCTGCTGCACGACGGAGGCGTCAGTGTTTAGACTATGTAATTTTAAAAGAAGCGATCTATGAGGGACTTTATCGAAAGCTTTTGCAAATTCATCATTCATTCACCAAAAATCCTAGAGCAATGAACGCACAACATTGTATATTTCTTAATATTCTTTTTTTCACGTTGCTCTCTCAGCCTATGTTTACCAGTGTTGATAGAAGTTAACACGGCAGATGGGTAAAGGTGGAGGAAGAGGACAGTAATATTAGGAATCACGGTTGAATGAAACTTTGTTATACGTTCTAGCAGGGTGGAATTTACGAAGGGACCTATGGTTCTTTCCCGTTGGAAAACCTGTTCATCATTCTGGGGTTTTCCTTTTATTACTTTTTATGGTGTCGGTTCAGCAGTGCGTTGTCGCAACCCACGATCGCATCGCCTGCAAGCGCAGTTGCAAAATGTAATTTATTTTTTTGCGTACCTATATTGCAGTCTTCCGGATTTGTCTGCACATAGCTACACGTACGCATTGCAGTTATGGTTTTATGAGATTGTTTTCTTTTTGTAATTCTTCTTGGTGACGTAATTATTCAATTTTTTAAAACTAGCTTTGTTGGTCCCTTCAGTAAGAACTTGTTCATTTATCTGGTAACTACATACGAAAGTCGGTGGTTGGCTGTTTTGCTGGAAAGAACACGCAAGAACAGTTTAAGCATCAGATTTAAAGAATTTGAAACTGCTAGTTTTGCTTTAGAAAGTTACCGTTTATATGAAATATTAGTCTACCATCGTTCTTTCAAACAGGAGAAGCCACACTTATGGCAGAGGCCGTATCTGAACTTACCTTTCTCGCTGATTAGAAAGCAAATGAATTGGTGTAAACTTTCAAGACTTCCAGTCACCGATGCTAAGAAATGTCGCGGTGGGCTAAGCAATGTTGAGAAGTTCTTGGAACACGGAACATCTTTAAGTCACGAGCGTTCATGGCGTTGTACAGTTGGTGAATAGTTCATGTGTACGCTTTGAGGCAAACTATTACAATGTCATTGGCAGGGTAGGCCGCACTCCCAAACTCGTAAAAAGAATAGTTTTGTTATTACCAGGCTTTACAGGAAATTACACTCCACACTATGTGCAGCAGTTGCGACAGCATGTTCTCACTGTTTAGTTAAAATCACCACGCTTTTGTTTATTAGTAAATCTGTGTGTAAGAAAGTCTAAAGCCACACTGCAGATGCAGGAATAAATTTGCGTAGTGGAGTCAGTGCGATGAGGTATGGACAAGGAAACAGAATAAAGGCTAAGGTTCATTCAACAGTGAATCACTAACATATGAAGTACACTTAAATATCGCGCTTGAAGGTGCAGATCAGTATACCTTCGTGCGCGCTAGGACGAGCCATAAGAATTTGAGCAGTATGTTATAACAAATAACCCATTTCATCACAGCGTTAACACTCCATGGCATTTGTTTGTGTTTAATATCCGCCCTGTTGTAATCTCGTAGATTCAAGCTATTATAAGCGCCTATGTAAGGAGTACGTTTTTGATTGTTGTCAAGTTTAAATTTCGTTGTTTTTGACTACTCCAAGTCACAATGCTTATGTACCTCAACGTTTGTTTTACCAACCAAGCGGTCTTTTAGGGATATTAAAATAAGTTGACTTGAATGAAGGTTATAGTAACAATGATAATGAAATTAGAAATAATCCTGAATAAAATGTTGCCCATTGTGGGCGAATGCTACACGTGACTTATTGTTGAAAGATATATGGACAAATGAAGAATATTTTTGTGCTCCGCTTATCTTATGGGGTGAAATTATCTAGAAACATTCAGGTATTGTGCTCATGCTTTCACCGCAAGGTTTCGATTGCCCGTACAACCTACGCTTGATGCCGAATGAGCTAATCCTTGCTGTGTGTTTGTGTGCGCAGGTCTCGTACTATGAAAACGGGTTTCAAAGCGCTGCATTACGTGAGCGTAGATTCCCAATGACTCATTTTCTCGTACTTGATGAGTTTTCTTCAACTAATAAAATAATACTGCATAAATGATAACGTAGCAAGAACAACTGCATGAAACGTTTTTGAAAATACTTGAAAACATTTAAAGCTAAGCTTGTAATTAATAACTAACTTTATTAAAATAATTAATAAATGACAATTAAATATTTTCTGTTGATCTAAGCTAATTATTCGCTCAACTATACATAGGCCCAAACAATGAAACGTTCCTTTCCTTCGAGCACTTCCTAACCTTACGTGAGGCCTCCTTACAGCGAAGGACCGATGGAGGAAGCAAGCGTACTCTTAAAGCTCCCTTCACCCGTACTCACGTAAGGAGCGGTTGCCGGATGCCTGGGTTCGAGATTATGTCTTAAAATATTTACGCTAACGTCATTATTCTATAAAGAAAATGTATCTTCACACAATCATTAAATTGAAGAGCTAATATAGAGAAGCGTGGATGCATTCTTCTGGTTTTGTTTACTAAAGTTTAAAAAGTAGCGCATTACAATGCAAAACTTGATGTGCTCCATCAACGCTGGCATGCGCAAGCAAACGTCACGTGGTTCAGCAGTGAGGTGAAGCGCTCGTTCAGGGCCCGGAGCGGCCTAAGGACGCATGAAGGTAGCTTTGGAGCTACCTTATGCTGAGGAAGCACCAAGGAAGCCTTCACCGAGGGCCCCTCAGTAAGGACGCTTTCAGAGTGACATACGGTAGCCTCACCGTAATGAAGGCTTCCTTACTGAGGCAAGGAAGATTTCATTATTTGGCCCATAAACATTCTGGCGCGTTACTGACGGCTACGAACAATATGCGTTTGATCATATTGATCTTTGATCTGCTCATTTCCTTTAAATTTTGGTTTCGATGACAGAGAACGTTCTGCGTAGTTAACTCGGCAGCCCGATTCAATATTCAGGCTCGATTCTGGGTGATATATAGCAAAAATATGTTGCTAATAGAGCCATTTGTTTTACGAAAGAAATGAACAAACAGAATTAACTTGTGGTCTAAAAAGCAGCATATATATACAGGTTATAGTTGGCATTATATGACACAGAGCGCTGGAAAAAATAAAAGCCTGAAAGCATCGCCCGGAACTTCTAAGTTTTTGCCATTGCAATTTCGTTTTTGCTTATCTGTTATCCGCTGCTCTGTTCCACAAACCAACGCTCGTTGGCTGTCCTTATCTTGTTTCAGCTATTGTTTTATGTGGCATTGACCAAACCCGCTGCGCATATTGGTTCCACCTGATCAGTGATGTTTCTCATGCTTGCCTTTGACCGTTGTAATCACTAGCAACATCTGAAATTTTTTTAATCACTAGCAACATCTGGGACTACATATGTATTTGGATCTGTGTGGTTCGATCTGTATGATTAAATTCCCAAGCTCGTTTCCGGTGCTTTCAACTAACATTGAGATTGAGTTAGCAGTAAACATCTGTAGCCTCATACGCATTTCTGACTGAAAAAATATGTTACGCTGTTCCTAAGTAGTTCCTAAACTGATTATCAATTTTGGGTTTATTGCTGCGGTATTGTTTGTTTCGCAAATGTGCTTGTTAATCAGACTCATGCGGTTTCCAGGCTCCAGAAATGTTGCAAAAATATCTAATTACTAAAATACCATGCTTATATTTCCTCTCATGGAGAGAACATTACTGTTATAATCCCTTATATCAGCCTCAGTCATTGAGAAATCAATGAGTTCGTGGTCTGGTGAAGACGCATGATAATAGTGGATATAAAAGAAACATTGGATTATGTTGTATGTTATTCACGTAGCTATATTTTTGGGTCCTCAGTCAATGTATTTGTTATTCAGAGAATTTACACAAGCACATATTCAAAACTCGGCATGCGCCGATTAGCCCAACCTAAACCGCCTTCGTCGGATTCGAGCAATTCTATGACAAAAAAAAAATATCTTCACTAGGTTTTTATTCCCTTACCAATTATGAACTCATTTCATCGGCAAGTCTTTTGAAATATTCCCTGTAAGCGCAGCAGTCCGATGTTTTCTGGAGTGCGCTCCACCCTACGTCTTCGTATTAGTTGAACACGCTTTCGTGTGTTTTCTGGCGTGCCCTTTTTTCCGAAGAAGCGGGGACCTGATAAAGCTGCACAAGTTTGCGTGACTCTAACAATAAATTACGCGTGTAACAAAAACGATAGAAGGAAAAAACACTGTACCACTGATCGCAGCAAAGTGGTTTGCTTTGTCGGAGCCCTCGCGTAAATTCGCAGAACACGTCGGAAATTTTAAAATTTCTTCTCGTACGGTGAACTCGGCCATTCGTGCTGCAGGTGTTGGCTTCGGATACAATTTTGCGTGAAATCACAGCAGAGATATTGGTCCCGTTTTATCAGGGCGCAGCCCCGAAAATCGAGTGGTAATGAAGTAAAGAAGAAATCGTAGAAATTTTCGTCAATAGAATGCTGGGCGCACCGAAATTTGATCGAAACAGCGGAGGTTTCAATGAGCGGAGAAAGCGTGGAATGATCATTGTAGGCGTGAAGCGATGAAATCTTTTTCCGAACCACAGTTCGGCAATTCCCGTAGCCGCCCATTTTATGCAAACACCCACTCCCTTAAACGTTTGCTGGAACAACCTCCGGCGCTCCTCTCTCCGAATACCGCCTGCTCTTTTTCTATGTGTGAATTCTTCCATACGATCGCTCGAGTAACCGGTGGTCGGCAAAGACGCCATCGACACAGCCGTTTGGATTGCGAGGCGTTCACTGCCGTTGTCATGGTGACGCTTGCGGATCGGTGATCGCTCCGTGATTGCGTTTCGGGTGCAGGCGTTAGCAAAATTGAGCGTCATTGCATGTGCCTTAGCGGCGAACCGGTTTGGGATTCAGTGTGCAGGCGCGGAAGCGAAAGAAAGAAAATGCTGACGTACTGTGAATTTGCGGATTCAAGAAAACCACTATTCCAGCGTCACTCTTTCGTGTTTTGTTTCAATTCTTCAGATGCGCCTTTCTTCCGTATTTGGAAACATTGTTCTTTATGCGCGGCCTCAGTCTCTGCTGTCCTATCATTCGTTGGGAGTGTGCAATTATTGCTTCATTGTCATTTTTTTTTTAATTCGTGCGAAAGACTTACAAATTGCAATGGGCATGCTAATTTTGACTGCATAAATGAGAAACTAAAGTGTCTTTATCAGACAAAAAGAATAACGTGCCCACACTTCTATTCTTTCAATATTTGTTGTGCACTGAAGCAGAGGTTCTTGTTACAGTCATGCGTAGATAATGTTGCATTTGCGGTGCTTACACAATATTATGTACATCTTCTTGTATCCTAATGAATGGCCAGTCCTGAACGTCACTTGATCGTTGTTCAGACACAAAGGCGCAATAGATAGTACATAAAGGTTTTTCAGAACCTGGATTTCCGATTTGTTTATTTTTTCTTACAACCTACATAAATTCGGGATGTAAACAGAAACAGTTGCAAATTACCGAGAGACCCGCCTTCAGTTTAAAATTCAGCGGCAGACCTTATGCATAACAATGCTTTTAAAATTTAATACTACTGGTCTATAAATTAAACTCCGAACCCAATTTCCTGACTAACACTTTCCTCGCTATGTTCGTTTGCCGGAGGAACCTAAGCCTCTTTTATGTGATAGCGTTTAAGCGATGCTTGCATTATCGCTAGCAAATTTTGTCACTAAAGAAGTATTGCTTGTTAGATGCAAAACTTCATTGCGATTGGGCCAATCAATCGACCACTTGCCTTCCACTTAAAAGTTATACAGGGTCCTGATTTTGACGCTTTGTAGGCAAATGCTGGTATGAATCTTGTTAAGCATCATTGAGGGGATGCCAGTAAGACCTTAACAGGTCGTAAGGAATCCCTCCGCTTCGTACTGTGCGGCCACATGCACGTCACATTTAGTCCGATCGGTCCTTTTTGTTTGAATTGTAGTATCCTTTATGTTTAAGTGACATTGGAAAGCCAACAAAAACTTTGGGCACTTGTACCTAATATACCACCCCCAGATCAATCCCATCCACTATCTACACACACAATACTGCAGAAAGCATTGTAACATTTAAGATAACGCTGGACTCAAGTGAAAATTTACTATCACTGTATGAACAACGAAAGATAACGCGCAGACAAAAGAAACTTTTCTCCTTGCGAAAATCAGAATGCTGTTCATAATCTGTTCACGATATAAACTTTACAACCAGAAATTTCTCTTTGTTTCTGTTTGGTCTTTCGTGTCGATGGCTATATTTCTTGCGCGCAAACTGTTAAAAATGTCAGGCCTGCGCGACACATGCATCCCAGTCACAATGTACGCTGGAGTAACTGCTCCATAGGAACTCCATTTCCGGAACCACTCACTACAGGGTCTTCGCGGCGACGTCTCTTCGCGCCGTTTTTACGAGAGTGATCTCAACTCTCCGCTCAGCGTAGAGGACGATTTGCAACTTCTGCCGCGGCTTCTGCAGCAGCTTGTCCTGCTCCCCGAGCAGTGGTCTGATGATACCGATGCTGCTTGGTTGCAGCCGCGGGTGTAGCTCTACGATTCGCTTCTACAGCAGCGGTTCGTAACGTGCGAGGAGGCGCCATAAAGTGTACCGAAGAGTAAACACAGGTATCCAGATTACGTGGCGCAAATCTCACATTCCTTGATCCGTGGCATGATACGTTGCTATTCGCGTTGAGGATGATAATGATAGTTTATTGGCAACCCTTTCCAATGGGGATGGTGACAGTCACCTAGCCTGCTTGAGTTAACTAGGTCCAGCTACATGCATCATGCAGCTGCGACATGTCGGAACACCCGGTGGAATATAACGAAACTATAATGCAAAGATTGTACGTGTCGAAACTCCGTGGCGAGCATGTCACATCGCGTGTCAAATGGCCCCACACGATGCTAATGATGATAATTATTTATTGGCATTACCTTTGAAACGGGGCGATGACAAACAGTCACCAAGCCTGTTTGATTTATTCAGGTATGCGAGGCAAGTTTTTCCTTCCAGCATTTTCCTATACATCTCCATATTCTTATTTTTCTTCCTCAAGACTTCTCTATCTACCTTGTGCCTCTATCTATCCAAATGCTACATGGCCGGCCATCTGGTGCAATAATATGCAACTGACCTGCAAAGGGCGCACGTATAGGTGGCATCTCACATCGCAAGTCAAATTGCACAATATGGTGCTAATGATGGTGATGATGATGATTTATTGGCATCCCCTTTGAAACGCGGCGGTGACTTCGTCACATAGCTAGCTTTATATGATCAGGTACACAATATATATTTTTTCTAACATTCTCGTATACATCTCTTCAAACTTCTTTTTCTTCCTCAAACCACCTTTGAGTGCCTTGTACCGCTACCTGAGCTGCCTGATGTAATAATACACATCTTCAATGCAAAGTGTGCACATATCGATGCTAGGCGATGCGCATGTCCCCTCGTGTTTCTGCTCACATGATAGGACGCGTTTATAGGGCATTTTCCTGCTGCATGACAGAAAGCGCTGGCGAGGCTCAGGGGCGGAGTAACTGCACCCGCGCAGCGGCCCCAGTTCAATCTCCGCGGAAACGGTATTTTCACATCGAAACTGTTACGGTTAGCCAATTCGTCCGTCCGTCCGTCTGTCGCCTGTACGTCGAAAACTCCTCCGGCGCAATGCCATGTGCATGCGTGAAAAAAAGATAAAGGGAGGCGCACGATTGTCTGCGCCACTAGTGACGTCATTCCTGTCCAGCGCAGCCATCGGTACTGCTGAGGAGCAGGCAGCTTTCGATCAGCAACGCCGCAAGCAGAACCGGAAACGAGCTCATCTACGCCGTGCCAATGCAGCAGCCCGGCCATAAGAACATACTCGTGCAGCAGAGTGCAAGCAGCATCTGTGTACCGACGATCCGATAGCCTACCAAGCCGTCGCTTAATAAACCGTCGGGATAAACCCAGTGATAAGCACCTGCGCAGCAGATTTCAGCTTCGCTAGTTACCCACCTGTACGGACTGCGAGGGCGGTTATTTCTTTTTAAATCCTGGTGATAGCTGGTACGGACACTGGCGGGGGAGACGGTGACGGACATTGTCGCAAACCTAAATGGCTATTGGCATCAGCCCATAACAGCTTATGCTGTAGGATATTATCCTCTGCCACTTGAAACCAAATGACAGCACGCTCATGGCCACCTGTAAGCCGCAGGCAAGCTATTCGCATTTTTCTTAGTGTAGCCACTCCTGCTTAAAGTACGCCGTCATCAGTTTGCTTTCTCTGGAGGCATTTTGCTGTTTAATTCTGTTCAAGTTAAAGCGACGCTCACGCCTCAGGACTCCTCAACCTACCAACAGCGGCGTTACGAGGCTGCCATTTGTTATTCCTTTCGGAGATATAAGTACATGGCGTGCCCGTGTCAAAATACAATAACGAATATTGTGTAGTCGGGTGATTCCGATGAACTGAGGTTTCCTTTTATTCTGGTTTGCTTTTCCACGTCTTAGATATCTCTCACAAAATCACTTTCCCTGATTAATACCTCTTCATTTCCTTAGGAGAAAACAAGTCGGCGCCTGCCCGGGTACGCGCCCATTTTGGGAACACCCAGAGCGAAGCCTTTTATTTGCGCAACAACTGCGCAGTAAGGAGTTAAACTCTATTTAACTTGTAAGTGGGCACATTTTTCTAACCTTTACCTTTGTCGCCTGCCCGGGTCCCGCATCGCATCTGTGTATTTGCGGAGCTATATATTTGCTCTCGCGTACCACAGAAATAAAGCTAGCATGAATAGATAGAAACAATTAAAAAGCCTTAAGGCTACATCTTTTTGCAACCGACGCCTGACAGCAAAACTTCACCCTGAAAAACTGGAAAGTAGTTGTAGAAAGCAACGCATTTGCAACCATAACCAAGACGGAGCTCCGAAGTGCGAGTTCATTTTTCAAGCTTTAAAACTGTGCTTGGAATTCTATACTTCCTTAAAGATTCACCTCGTAGAAAAGTGTTTCCTCTTTGGGATACATTTCAATCGGGCAAGCACTATACACTAAAGCACTATACAAGAATAAATTGAACAGGTGCATTCTATTTGAGCAAGCGGATGCATATAAAAGGTTGGAAATGTAAAAATTCTCAAAGTGCGAATATTCACCTTGAGTGGAAAGTATATTTTGTGCCAGTTCTCACTTCAGCGCCCTGTGGGGCATTCACTCCGCTACGCTCAACCATTTACCACTTGAACAAGCAGGCTTGGTCAAAACAGATATTTAAGTTGCATCGACGTGTCCCCCCTTACATCGGCTGGTCACTCAAGCATATACTGTGCATTTTACAATGCCGCGGCTTGTGCGAAAGAGCACATTCGAGTCTTTTTTTTTTTTTCGCTCTCATGATCTCATCTTCCTAACATGTCCTATACGCCCCCGCCTCCATTCGAGTGGGGTAGGAACCTGGAACATTATATCAGCTTAGCCTCCCTTCCTTACTCCAAGCTCTCATAGATTCTTATCTGCACTAAACGCACGAAACAAAGCGCTCTGTCCATGTCCATGGCCAGACACTGTCTCCCTCTCTTTCCACAGGTATTCCGTGTCTGCGCGAGGGCTTGCGTTCCAAAAAAAGCGAGCAACTTTGACATACATGCATAGGATTTAACCCATAGTACCATAACATGGAGACGCTTTTTAACATCCCTGACGTCTGAGTTTGTTTTATCATTTTTTCTCGAACAGTATTCTGGCGGGATGTTCCGCTTGCCCGCTAAAGTGAAGCGAAACCAATCAAGTAAATTTCAACGTATCAGCGTGGCAGTGCCTTCACTTGATGCTACGCAAATCTTGTTGGTCATGCGGACAGCCCAAACTTCGAGCGCTGCAGTGTGCCTGAAACTCTACAACGTCAGTTTTGTGACTGCCCTCTCCACATGTCACAACGGTAGACACGCGCCTCTACGCTTGCAGGCATTGACAGGCAAGCATTGTCTAAAAGTATTATTTTGTGGGCATGTGACGGCTCAGTCGCCGCAAATGCTACAAGGCCTGTTTCGGACTGTTAAAGTGCACCGGAATAGACTAGAGACGTTAAAAAAACTGTGTTACGTGGCTTCTATATATGTGCACCCACTCCTGCTTTCGTCATCATCATACTTCATCACTCTTTTTTGTTCCTTTTCTCTTGAACAGCACAGAAGGCTAGAGCGTAAAAGCTCAGCCGACCTCCCTGTCCTTTCATCTAACACATTCTTACTCTCTTTCTCTCCTTCCTCTCTGTCTGCCTCCCTTTGCAGCGAATAGCTCTGCATTCAAAAATAAAATCCTTTTAGCACAAGTACGTACTTATAAGTACGAAGCTTGGTGCTTATTCGATTGGCCAATAAACAGTCTAGCTACTGGTCGTACATATCGTTCGAACTAGGCCTATTTAATGTGCCTCAATATGTCTACGAATTGAAACTCACCGGGGATAAGTCTGTTCATACTATTGAAGACAACCCAGATGTTCTGCACAAGAAAACAGCTACCTGACAAATGATGCTTGGAAAGCGTACGTCAAAAGGCGCGGGAAGAGGACGTGTTTATGGAACAGTCTGATCGTGTGGATGGTCGATAATTTTGTTTTCGTCATAAGCATTGAACAGTGCGTTTGCACCTGGAATTGCTAGACTTCTGCAAGGTGGCCACTGGGAAAATACACACTATAAAGAGCTACGCAAGTCAAGGTTTTACGCGCCAGCAAGATTCACGAAAAATGACATGCCTGCCTTGTGCCAGTTCACAAATCTGTATATTTCAACGTAGTATTCCGAGAATAGGCCTGTTGCCTGCGTCACCAAGATAGAGAAGAACATTTTCCCAAAAGAACATTTTTATTGATTAGCAAATACACGGACACTCCAGACGAATTTCCGCCGTTGTCGTCACGGTGAAGTAGCGTATAAAGTCTGCGTACGCGCCGTGTCCTGCAGGTGTGGGGAAAAGCATGCGATGGTAAGTGGAGGAGGTTTGTGGCACGGTTTTCACGCACGCAAGGGAGGGAGGAGGGGAGGGCGCGCGCCGACTTGCGCGCGCCCTCCCCGCGCACAAGGGGAGATGGGAACTAGCAGATGTGCTAGCGCTAGGAAAGGGGTGAGAATGGGGCCAGAGTAGAGCGCGTCTGCGCTTCTACTCCAGCCGCGGCTGAGCCAGGCCGCGCGCTTCCTATATTAGATGTAATCTGCCGTGGATTCGAAGACTAGCCGACCCGAGATAGCCGATGTCTTTGTGTACGCTGCGTTCTTGCGCGTCTAGTTCGCGTTGAAGCGAGAGCCAGCACGAAAGGGAATTCGCTCGCCACTGTTGCCGCTCTTCAGGCCAGCGTTTTGACAGAGTTTCCGCGGTCATCAATTGAGATGTTTTTTGCTTGCTGCTGTGCGCATGGCACCGTGCTGGTTAATTCATTTAGTGAACGAATGTTTACAGTAGTTTACAGAGCTGATAAAATTACTAACCTTACTGCAAACAGCCGCGTAATAATTCGTAATCGCAATAATAGCTTAGCCTTTCGGGCGATACTGTGATATATTTAAGGGCCAATTATACCCCATAAATTTGAACATTTCTGTAGAACTTGCAGAAACAGAAGAACAAGCGCAATCTACACACAAATTGAGCAATTCATTTACAGGTAATGAATCTGAAACATAAACATTTCTCCTATACATTACTGCTCAATTTGCTTTAAGCGGTATGGCAAGGAGACTATCTGCAAAGTTTTTGAACTGTTGACGAGCACTCTTGTGATCTTTGGCCTCAACTAGATAGTTTTACTAGCCATACTGTACTTGCCGCTTGTGAAGTGAGCACATTAAAGCTATCATTGGTGCTCACATTTTGCGACGTTCTGACAGGGTGTGCATGACTCGTAGTAGCATGAACGTTGGTGTTCAACGTACTTGTTCGCCTAAAATATTCGGCAGCTCAGTATCCTACATTTTTCGTGTTAGTCTGTGAGCAGAAACTCTCATCATCAGCAATGGTTCTGGCCCCGTAAGGAAGCAAAAATGCAATGGCTCATTCTCATATTGCAGAGGCTACGAGCACTCAACAAAGGGAGTCACCAGTCATTGCAATCCCGCATACAACGTACAGAACAGCGTAAGTTTCAATAAAGAACGAGCTCAGAACAAACATCTGTCATCATCAGCAATGGCTCATATCCCCGTAAGCAAGAAAAAAAGAATGAGACAAAACACGCAGTGGCCCTAAGGAGCAGGCTACAAGCGCTCAGCAAAGTGAAGCGAACAGTGCATATATTCATTAAAGGAACGCATACAGCACACAGAACAGCGTACGCTTAAATAAAGAACACGCTCTGAACAAGCATCCGAACCATAAATTAAGCATTGCATGCAACCCTCAGCAGTTGTAGTGGTGGTTTTGCAACATCCGCTTTCGCAGGGCCGCCATGGTGAGTCAATTTTTCCAGAGAATGTTGTATTGCCTCACTTGTGTGGGCGTCGGTTGTCGTACGAAAAAACCGAAGCCCCTCGAAAATAAAAATTGCTTGTCAGGCGTTGGATTACGCTAACTGATTCTTTAAAGCGGAGTTTTATATGCGTGAGGAAGTAGACGCAGCGATAAGTGTCCCCTCCCCCCGGAGGAGAGAAAGGTGTGATAGCGCGTTCGCTCGCCTCGCGCCCGCCGTTTCTCGCTAGTTGAGGCTCGGCAGTCAGATGGGGAAGCCGCTTTTGGTTCATTCTGCCGAAGAGCAGGCTGCGTTGAAGCAATGGCAGCGGGAGCGGGCCGCGCGTCGTGCGTTCGGCCGAACAACCGGCGACGTTTGATAAACACCGCCGGGAACTCGCTCGAGAAAGGGCTCGTCGTCGACGTCGCGACCTCGCCATGAGGGAGCGCGAAGCCAAGGCGTTACGACAACGAACATCCGCGGATCCCGAGCTTCACTTGCACCCTTCGTCACAGTAGTCGAAGGGCAGTCTATTTTTTCTTCTTTGTGACTCGACGAAACTAAGTTTTGTCTTCTAGGGCCCTTCTCATTTAGATACCTGTGGCCATATTTCTTTGACAAACCAATGTGCCAAATAGTTCACCAAGTTCATATCCTTATACAGGCACGGCCACGCAGGCACGTACGGTGCCACCACACGCGAGAAGGGGTCACTCTCGTACCGGGAAAATGCGGCGTATTTGAGATTCTTTCCGAAGTCACGATTATACATTGTAACTCCTTCTATTTCTCCACCTTCCTTTTATTGCGCAACCCGCCTTTCTTCGTAGCCATATTATAGGTCGTTAATGCTCTTTCAGACAGGCAAGGGCATTTAATACTATATAGCGCCGTTTCACAGGAGGCGTTTTGAAACTGCAGACGTGCACATCGAATGCCGTAAATGTTACCCGAGTGGATGAATGAAATGATGGCGGCTGTTGCCGAGTAAATTAGCTTCCGTGATGATATTTGTACTTAAATGGCAAACACGTGAACACTTCTCAAGAGGGCTGCAGGAAAGGAGCACATCGATTCTTAACCTCGAGTGGCAATTAGAAGAAAGCGAAACGAAATTGTTTTATTTATTACTGGAAGCGCTTTTTTAAATAGTAGAATGCTATAATTAATTATTCGGAAGCAGAAATATTTTCACTGCTTACTTGGTGGCGTGTATATGGTGAATAGTGGTTAGAGCCCCAGTGAAGACGTTCACAGGAACCAAAATAAGGGTTAGACAAACTGTGCGCAGCGTCGTTTTCTTTGTTGTTGTTTTGTTGAAAGTGGTTGTTTGTGTATCCTACAAGACAGTTTCCTTCTGTTTGCATCTCAGACGATAAGGAACGTGTCTTATTTGTCGCTGTATTGGTACGCTATTTTTCGAGTTATACTCAAGTTTACCACCCGCATGTAGTATAGCGAACTGCTTAATGGCCATAAAGATTCACTTCTCTCATCACTATTTTGATTATTACTATAATTTATTGGTGTAGATAAGCTTACGATACATATGTTGCTGGTATTTTGAATACCATATTCAATATTATAAGTTTTGCAATCTTCATTAGAACGCAAGTGGCGTGAAACGGAAGGAGCGCCACAGAGAACAACATTCTTGGAAACCAAAACCTGCATTCTTTTGTTCAGCGTAACCGACACTGGTTGACGCCTGTCGTGCAGCTCAATATTTGCCATTGAACATGCGCATTTAGAGCAGTAAAAAAATCACCCCCAAGCACTCAGTACTGATTGTTAACTAGCGAAGCTGACACGTGCGGCCGCGGTGTTGAACACTCGGTTAATCCCAACGGCTCAATTAACGACAACTTGGTAGGCTGCCGGATACTCGGTATGCAGTTGCTGCTTGCGCTCGGCTGCACGAGACTCTTCTTGTGCCCGGGCTGGAGCATCGGCACGGCGTAAAGGAGCTCATTCCCGGTTCTGCTCGTGCGGTTGCTGATCGAAAGATGCCTGCTCCTCGGGAGTACGTATGAAGAGTGGCCTACTCATTTCGGAGCCGGAGATAAACTTCTGCGCGCGCGCTCTGCTGCGATGGAGAGCAACGACGTCACTACTCGCGTAGCCAATCGCGCGCCTGCCTTTCTCCTGTTTTTTTTCACGCCTGCTCATGGCGTGGTGCCGGAAGAGTTTTCGTCGTACAGGCGATGGACGGACGAATTGGCTAACCATATACCGCTCAGCTGTAAAAATCCCGATAATGCAAAATACGAAGCTAACGCGAGTATGTGAAATAGACACTTATTCCTAATCAAACAGAATCAATGACAGCTGTAGGCAATTTTTCTGTAGAAACATCAGCTCCAGGAATTTGATTTCAGAAACCGCATTGGAGCCAGGTAGTTTTACAAGAAAGCTGTCTTTGGAAAATACTAACGACTGCTCCTTGTACCAGCACTCTTCGGGGTTCATTCAAATACATGGACACAAAAAAGAAGTTCAAATACTGTATTCTTTCAGAACTATATTTACGTGAAATTTTTATGGCAGGAAGCTGAATACTAGAAGAAAAAAAATTACTGCGAACCTTCAAGAACTGTGTTTGGTATTCCAAAACAGCCACTCCGGTGACTCTGTATGACGTCATGTGTTTAATACTCTCTTTTCGCGTTTGAACCGTTGTGACATAGTAAGAGTAACAGGAATTCGCGATGTTCCGTCTTTGACACATTCAAGATACAATGCATTACATCCCTGCGCCGATGAAACGAAATAACTTAGCCGAAGCAAGCACTGTGGAGACCCGTAACCTGACGGTGAGCATGTGCGGGAATTTCAAGGCGGCGTCGCTAGGTGCCCTTCACTTTTGCGACTTTGATGGCTTCTGCCATGCCTACTCTGACCGTAAGAGTTACGTTTGAAATGTTTTATTTGGGTAATTTACTTATGCAGCATGCCCTACTTTTATCTTCATTGACCCCTTTATTGCGCCTATTAGGAATTTGCGAGACTACTCAGATTATAAAGTGTTCTGCACGAAATAAAGAAAATAATTGCTGCGCTGATAATTTGCCGTTGTTTGTTCCTTTCTGGCTAAACTCGATGTACACAACAGAGTCCCCGTGCTCTGTTTGAGGTCAGTGCACGGCAGTTAAGAACTGCAAAAGAAATGCAAACAAAATCCCGTCCATTAACAATGGCAATCGTAATTCAGGGTGCAGGGTTTCTGTCGTTACGAGCAACCCACTGTTTGCAAGGCAATAGCCAAGCGTCAGAAAAGTTATGCCTTCCTCTTATTACGCAATCGCAATAGTGTAACAAAAAAAACAACTAAAATAGAAGAAAACGTCCTTCCTAGAGCAGTGCCTAAAAAACTAGTCTTTGGCTAAGAGAACGGCGTTAATTCTCTCTATCTGCCCTCCCACTCTCTCTCTCTCTCTCTCTCTCTCTCTCTCTCTCTCTCTCTCTCTCTCTCTCTATATATATATATATATATATATATATATATATATATATATATATATATATATATATATATATATATATATATAAAGTCTTTGCGCATATTTGTGCAAAAATTGCATTGTTCATTTTCATAACTAGCAGAACTTGCACCAATCACCATTTGATATATTTAATACGCTCCGGATTTAAACCTGGGGAGAAATGAAGCCGTATTTACAGAGCGTTACATGTTACATCCCCTACAAGCGCTGCATGCGCAGGTAGTGGGACGTACAGAGCCGCTAGCAGACCGAGGTACTCTGCAAGAAAAACGAACAAAATACTAGTGCGTTACAAGCCCAAACGACTACCTTAAGACACGCCTTAGTGGTAGGGCTCCGAAATAATTTTGACCAAGTAGGGTTCTTAACGCATGCCTCAATCTCGGTGGAGCGTTTTCACATTTTGCCAGCTCACGACGACTGTAGATGTCATTGGAATCTAGCATTCGAACAATGAAGCGACACGCCGTATTACTGAAGATACCCTTATTTGCAATATGTAGTTGACGTTCTATGTTGACACATAGCTACGGCTATATGTGAAATGCACTGTTACCAGTATCGGTCCACTTTTCTGTGACACTCGCTTGCCCGTGTCGGCCATTAGCATGACAGCGACTGCATGAGGATGACACAGCGACGGTGATTGATATTAATGGAAAGGCAAAGAAGTATTTCAGAGTATCAAAGTGACATGTTGGGCTACTTGGTATATACCTTAAGAAGGATGTGCGCCGCAAGCTTAAAATCAACGGAAGAAATAAAGGCTTCTTCGTAAACCCGCCTATATGTTTCAGTTATCGCGTATTGCGTACTCTATGGTCGCCATGGCAACGTTCACGGAAAACCTAGACTGCGAAGTTCCTACCGATGCCCCGAGGGCGCCACTTCTTGCTCTCAAGGTTTCTTTTTTTTCGAGTAGTTCTCGGCAGGAATGAGAAAAAGAAGAAAATCTCGGGATTTGATTTTTAATCCAAAGCGTATTCAGGTTTTGCAGATTAATGGGAGCCGCCACTGCCAAAGACTTTGGCACAGCTGCGAGCCAAATGTGTCGTCATAGCGTGGTGAGCTGGCAAAATACAAACACAGGAAAAAAAAGAGAAAAAAGAAAGAACGAAATAAAAACCCTGGGGATGCAAGCACCGGGTTTCGTCGAAGCCCTCCGGCCATTCCCCTCTTCTACTCCCTAAAATTCTGCTCGTCCCAGTGGGGCTTCGCTGTTCTTTGTTTTTTTGTTGGAATGAGGCCCTGGTAGCAATGCCTTTCCTATGTTTTACACACAACGTATATATGGCCGACATTTTTCTGCTCCGATATGGATAGCTCTCTAGGCGCATTCCTAGGGCCGTTCGTCTATAAAGCGTCCGCGTCTCTGAGTGCTTGGCGGCAGAGAGAACGCTGCGAGCGAGCACAAAGATATGAAGACAGTTTTGCGAGATAGTGAGAAAACAGAGAAAGTACCACAAGGAACAAAAGCAAAAGCCCGGATGTTCTCTTATAATTGCCAGTGATATCGATATAACCGCCACTTCCACACTGTTCCGCTGTGCTCGCTGTGGCATTACGGCTGTACGTCCCTAACAATGACGAGTGTAGAAAGAAGCCTCGCGTGAGAGGGATTTGGGGGATGAAAAGCCGTTGGGGTCGGCTGAACCCAGCAAAAAAAACGAAACCTGAGAGGCAAGACTATACACAGAACTGGAACTAAGGCGAAGTCGCATCGTCGACCACCCCTTGTGAAAAGTGGCTAGAGACAAGGGTACAGAAAAGACGCAATATTGAAAGGTGCAGTGAAGGTGGCACTAATGCGGTTTGAGGCAGCTTAAGCCGACCTGTTTTTGATACGACTAATGCTGCAGTTCCACTTTTGTTGACCCTGCTGCCGGCGTGTTTAGACGCTTAACAATGGCATTCCACATTAGCCACCAAAGGATCTACTATTTCTGGAGTGGCCGAGATAGAGAGAAATACCGCTGTGCTCCTCCCATTAGTGGCTAATAATTAGGCAAAATCAGAATGGTATTTCCATATACGCCGAATAATTTTCTTTGGTGCTTTTCGAAAGTGATGACAACTGCAATGGCCGACTTTTATATCCTTGGACGTGCTTTCGAACCGTATATAGCGAAATAATTAAAATGAGCTAGCAGGTCCACTCGAATAAGGAAATGTGATGCTTATTTTATATCATGCGGCTTGTTACGGTACATCTATCGTTCTTTATAACAACGTGCTTATCAATTAAACTGCCTAGTTAGGTAGGAACCTGTCATTTAGACTAGGAGTCATTTCGTACATGGTTTACAATACTGCTTCCAGAAAATGAGATAGGCCAAGGTTTAATTTGCAATTGACGTGACCTTCTGCTTTACAAAAGTATAATATTAAATATAAACCACACATAAAATCTTTAAAAATTAAATAAGTAGCTGACGCGCTCACACAACCGCGAACTTGCACGTCTCGACCTCCTCAGAGGGGTGGTTTATTGTTTTGCGTTATAGTAGCGCAATCTACCACCATTAATTATTGCATTCCGGCGAAATACTCACTAAAATGTCGATTTACATTTTTAATCGGTATAGGCAATTATTATTGAAAGAAAAGGAGGGCCAAGTTTCTACCAAATTTTGCTCCCGATACGAGGCATCCGTACGTTAGTCAGACGTCACGGATTTGAAAACAAAAAATTGTCATCCTTTGAACGCTTCCGTGCTGTGTTATAACTTATCAACCTTCCCATGGATCAGTCATTTATTGCCATTTATTGTTGTAGAGTCACTGTTTATTTATAATCTATTGGCTAGTCCCTCTCACATGGCATCGAAAAGTAACGAAAACTTAGCAGTGGAATATCAAGCCCGACTTTTGTTGCAGCTTCCTTCATGACACGCCAAGACGCCTTTGCTGTATGTTTGCTGTAAGGCTGACGTGTCCGACATTCCGGAAGAGTTATTTACCAATTCTGCATAGCGTAACGTTTCTCTTTAGCGTCCCTTTAGGTAACTTTGCGACAAGGTAATCCAAACTGCACTTTTCGGGTTGGCAGACGAGTGATGCTCTCTCAAGATGCTAAACCGTTTTGTTTCTTGAAGTGCGAGACACTGAATTAGTTCAAAGCCGTTGTTCTGAAGAGAGAGAGAGATGCAAATGAGAGAAAGGCAGGGAGGTTAACCAGACTTAAAACCTCCGGTTTGCTACCCTGCACTAGGGGAAGGGAAAGGGGAAGTAAAGACGGAAAGAAGAGCGTGACAAAAATAAAAGCGTGAGAAAAAAATATGAAAAGGGATGAAATGGGGTCATTATAGTCTTTCTAATAGGCCACTGTCACGTAGAAAAGTCAACAAAGCCTTGACCGACTTTTGCTGCGACGACAGTTCACGTCAGCATTCCAAAACTGACTGTTCTGAAAGTGGCCTGTCGTCAAGGCGTGCCAACGTGGTCGCTAGTGACAGCCGGTGCGCGCTGTATTGAGGACAGTGGCAGAGCAGGTGTTCGATGGTCTCCTCGCCGCCGCAGTGTCTGCAAGCCGCGCTGTCGTCCATACCGACTCGGAAGGCGAAGGATCTTGTGTAGGCGACACCAAGCCACAGTCGGCAAAGTACTGCTGTTTCTAGTCGAGAGAGTCCAGATGGGGGTCGAAGTCGAAGGGATGGGTCCAGTCGGTGTAGACGTGTATGCTTTAAGCTTGGTGTGTTCCATAAAGTTTTGATGGCTTCATTTGCAAGCACACGAATTTTCGTTGCAGCGTCTGTTCTTGAGAATGGAATGGAGTCTTGCAAGCCCTCCTCATGTGCAGATCGTGCTGCTGCGTCGGCAAGTTCATTGCCCATTATGCCACAGTGGCTTGGAATCCACTGCAACGTGATGTCGTGTCCTTGCTTGACGAGGTGGTGAAGCAGTCTCATTTCTAGAACTAGTTGTTCGTGGGGTCCTCGGCGTAAGGCAGAAACCAAACAATGAAGTGCAGCCTTGGAGTCAGTGAACACGCTCCATTTCTTGGGTATTTCTTCAGAAATTACACGAAGTGCACAACGAATAGCAGCAAGCTCCGCGGCAGTCGATGTAGTCTGGTGAGAGAGTCGAATCTTTATGGTGGAAGGTTTTGCAGGAAAGATCACCGATCCTGCAGACCCATTCACCGTGGTTGAAGCGTCAGTATACAGATGATGATGATCGTTGTACGTCTCGTACTGCAAGAGCAGTGAAAGCTGCTTGAGTGCTGGAGACGAGAGTTGGGCTTTTGTTCGTATGCCTGGTACGATAAGTCGAACATTTGCTTGAGCCAAGCACCATGGTGGAAACGGAACTTTCGCTGGAGCTGTATATTATAACCTGATGGAAGGTATGCACGATAGGGCAGGACAGTTTCACAAAAGGAAGCACGTGGTCGATCCTGTGGCAGTGTGGCTAGATGATGGGCAGGGGCTCGAGCAAGGTGTCTTACGTTTGCTCTGAGTGCTTCCATGACTATACGGGTCTTGGCTTGCAAATCGTGTGCAATCGCAATGGTTTCAGCCGTTGACGAACACCGCGGCAATCCAAGACACACTCTAAGCGCCTGGCCCTGGACGCTTTCGAGTGTACGGATATTACTTCTGCAGGTGTTGGTCAGCACAGGCAAGCTGTATCGCAAATACCCAAGAAAGAGCGTCCTGTACAGTTGCATCATTGCATGTACTGAAGTACCCCAGACATTTCCTCCAAGAAACTTAAACACATTAGAGATATCCGTCAGGCGCTTCTTTAGGTAGACCACATGAGGACTCCAGCAGAGGTCGCGATCTTTGATTACTCCTAAGAATCGGTGCGGCCTGACATAAGGAATGTTTTGACCGTCGATAGAGACATCGTAAAATAGCCAGGCAGTAGCAAGCAGATAACAGGGGACGAAAGGATGGACAGAGGCAAGGAGGTTAACCTGAAGAATATAGCCAGTTTTCTTGCACGTGGGACAAGGGCATATAAGTAACAAAGAAATAGAGAGAGAGACACACACACGCACACGGATCATGTATACATTCTCACGGCTTTTCAGAACCCGCGGTCACAGCAAAGCATAACAGTTAAAAGTATTCATTGTGATAGCTCGCGTTGGCATCTATAAGGCGTCACGGCAGAGGGCTACGAAATCATTTACTATTTTTCTGAACGAGCAGGCACAAGCGACTTCTGCTATAGCAAGCAGAGTTTATGCAAGTTATGTACTGTCCCTACTGCGGACAAGCATGAGGAATGAATTAATGATAGGCAGTCAGGGCCTGCCGTTCCCCACAAAGAAAAAAGTCGCTCTTTTTTGATTAAGGAATACGTAACAGGTCCCGTGGCATGGGCACCTTTCTACTCCGCATATGCTTTGCCGCGCAACGCGACTGCGACACTGCAAAGCTGACCTAAAGAAATCGGCCTCTTACCAACGAATATTAGACATTTGCTTCATGCGCACTCCTGAACGCTTTTCTTTATCTGAATCGAACTCATTTAGTCTTACACTTCATACTCACAAATGGCTTGCATTTAGGTCTAACTTCTAGTGACCTAGCATGCAGTGGCAATTACAATGCGGCTGCGCTGCTTAAGGCGCCCTCTTTTTTCGCGGTGGGGTTGGCGCAGTTGTTCGGGAGATTTATCGCCGTGTCCGTACAATTGGGAGGATTGGACGAAATCCGGGATTCTCCTAGACCAATCGGGAGAGTTAGCAGGTATAAAGTGTCTTCTCACTGTTCCAGATTGTTCAATGGCTATGGCTATCAGCGTCCAATCAACCACGAAAGAGCGAATGAAGCTCTGGAGAATAACGAACATTGACGCAGAAGAACGTACAGAACATTCCATGACAACAAAACCAAAATAAAGCTTCCCCAAAGGCGTAACGGCTCTGTCTCCAACTGAAAGGCGGGAGAACCGAACCCACCGTCTGGCACCTATCAATGATGGGCTTTTCCCATAGGAACCATTTTCCTAGCAGCAGCGCCACACGGGGCAGCTAACACGAATGCCAGAGAGGTCATAAATCTGTCATTGGTTCCACGACTGACTTGAAATGCTGGCTACAGTACAGCAGTGTCGCAAGGATGGAGACATTGCACGCACAAGCACTTACAGAGAAAGTGACTGAAACCTATGACAACAAAGTTATGCGAAAGCTGCCACAGGGAACTATGGTAAGAAAATACCTCTCTCTCTCTCTCTCTCTCTGAGAGAGGCCAAACAAGAGCAGGATAACGTTTCGATGATGGTTAGGTTTGGAACGCAGCAATAGAACATATGCTCGCCGCTTCGAAGTCTGAGCTGAACTAGTCACAGATGAAAATTTTTTAATCCCAGAAGAAAGAAAAAAAAAAGCATGGGCATTTTGCGAACAAACCTAGCAACAGGAGAACACTTCGAAACAGCGATGCCTGTCTTATTGTAATGTTTTCACCGAAAGGAGCGCCTAGGATAGCATTCTGAAAAGGAACTTACAGCACGAACGCTACGTACCAGGAGGATGAAAGGCGCTCGTCCTTTCATGGAGATAATGCCCGTAAATTTCCGACAGCGCAACATGACTCGAAAGCAGCTTACATTTCGCATGAAGCCATGCCAGGTTGAGATATCTCGTTCTTTCAGAAACTGTTTGTTTAATCTCTCCGTATCCTCAGAGCGCATTATCAGCCGGGACCAACACATGTTTTAGAACACGTATTCTTGCGCAGGGAGTCAAAAAGAATAATCTACAGGACGCAAGGGATCACGGAATGACTGATTTAGTTGGCGCGCAACCGGAACGTGTTTAATACGTTGTTTCTGTGGCGTCAACAAATAAAGACTCCTTGGTTGGCTTTTCATGATATCTTGGTTGGCTTCTAATAATGTATGATATGATTGTTAAAAATCGGGCCCTTCGGTTAACCACCTTTCGTCTCGTTCATTTCTGTGGGGTGTAACTTTCCAATACATTTACATAGGGTTTTAAAGCGGTATTCCCCCCAAAAGAAAGATTAAATTTGGATGTATATCATGTCTAGCCAACTCGAAGCTGCACTTGTTTCCTAATATTTTTTTTTGCCATTGAACACACAATCTTTGATCTAGAACCACAGTATGAATGTTCTCGTGTGGGTTAACGGGCCACAAATCCACAGTGGGTTATGAGGGACGCCGTATTGGAAAGCTCCACATCAATTTTGACCACCTTCGTTTTTTTAACATGCACCTCAATCTGTCTACACGGCATTTTATGCATTTTGGAAACATCTAAATAGTAGCAACGGGGCTGTGAATCAAATACAATCTTGTGCGGAACAGCACCATGCCTTAGCTGCCGACACCGCGCCGGGTAACAATAAGAAACGAAATATAAAGGAGAATAGACGCCAACATCAGGCCACATCTTGCCACTAGCATCGAATTTCTAGCGATAATGCAAAATGTCAAAGATGTGCTAAACCCTATTTTCACTGCTTTCCTTTGTGTTGACAGTAGTGAGAGGCTGCCATCGAGCGATAAGGGTCTCGCAATATTTCAGCCCCAGGCTAAATCAGCATTCACCAACAATAGACGCCGCTTGAAGACGTAACTCTGGCATGCGCATAGTGCAATGCGGGAGAATAGCAATACACAGCGAAGTAGAAATAACACTAAAGGAAACAAGTGCCAAAATTACGGAACACCCTTTTGTCAAGAGCGCCGAAGTGTGGAGAAAGGCACGCAGACAGATCGATCCACAGAGTATTCAGTCGGTTAAGTTATGTATATATATATATATATATATACTTGTGAAAATCTATAAGTGAAACTTTGTACCACATATGTACCATATATGTGGATAAGTTTGTCGATCGTCATTCTTACACACGTACACATACTAATGAAGTGAGTGTACAAGTTGCCTTAGAAATTGTGGTGTTTTGCATTGATGAGGAGTTGTGCAGATGTTTATTTTACATCTCGGGGCTCCAAAGAACAGCGTCATTGTCATTTCACAACACGTCGTAATTATCGGCTCTTCCAAAGCGATGCGACGCCGATACCCTCAAGGCGAGGAAACGACAATTAACGCTTAAACCATCGGAAGAGATGCGAAGAAACTTCGCTTTAATACACAAAAGTATTCGTTTCATTTAACTTACATCGGCATATCCTTTAGTGGCTATTGGCAAAGAATGCGCACCTAAATATTGCCACATACGCACAACGCATTCACACATCCCTTCTGTCACAGGGGCATGCGCCCAATAACCCAATTTGTCTATATATGCCCATCGGTTCCCTTTCTTCTCGTTTATATACATATATATATATATATATATATCTTTTCTTTTTTCGCCGGACCGCGGCCAAAACGTAGGAAATAAAGCACCGTGTTCTTTATTTTTGTGCGTGCGGCCTCAACCTACAAGTGCCTGTGCAACGACCGGATCCTGGCATGCTCACACTACATCTATGTATAATATTGTGTACTCTACAATACCACAACCAGGGCATCCACATGTGCCCTCAAGTTGTCTACACGACCAAACAGATGGCAGCCCACGCCAAGAGGCACAAGTTGTCTATATCAACCTGTAATCGATAAATACGGTGCATGAATGTGTGGCATGAGGAATCGTTGGTGCTATCGTTTGGCGGTCAGGTCAGCGAAGCCTGAGGTCTGTCAGTGATCGTTACGGAGGCCGTGTGGTTGTATTGACGTCCAGACGTGCAGCGACGATGTTATGGCTGAATGAAAGCAACGTAGGAGCGTGAAATTCTGTTTCAAGCTTGCGACAACGCTAAATGAATGTCATCGCATGAGGTGCCAGCTGTACGGAAACAGCGTTTTATTGGAACAGTTTGTGTACAAATGGTGCAAGCACTTACGTGATGGTCGGTAGAGCCTGAGAGGCGTGCAACGGAGTTTCTCATCAATGTCCAGCACCTGAGGCAGTGACCGTGCACACAATTTACACTCTGGCCAACATCTTGATTACGATTCCGTAAGCAGTCCTATACGACCCTCATGTGGCCTCGGCCAACATTCGAACCGTCAGTCGACAATCTTGGGTGCAGAGTTGGCCAATTTTCTCGATAATTTTGTCGGCACATGACGTCTTGCACGTTTCACGTTGAGTTTCACATTGCCGTCGTTGAACACGTTGCACGTGCTCACTCTATCCGGCCATCACAGAAGCAATTGTAGCACTTGTAAACACGCTTTTTCGATAAAGCTCCGTTTACATGCACCTGGCGCCGCATGTCTCACTTAGCTCTCTTTCAAGCGTGATGTAGAGTTTTACGTTGGTACATTCCTCAATTTCACTCGTAACAACGTCGCTGCGCCTCGCGTTACACGTCTGGACAATCATACGACATCGCTAATGATAACTGACAGACTTCTGGATTCTCTGAGTGAACCGTCTACCAGCAGCACAAACTACAATGCACACCACCAATTCACCATATTTATTGATCGCAGGTTTTATACCCACAAATACATCGTGCGAGAAAACAACGATGAACGCCAGACCTCGGCGAAGGAACACAGAAAGCTTCTCTTCAGAATAAAGCCCACAGGTTACCAAAAACACAGGAACGGAGATACTTTGTAAGTGCAAAGACAGGTAAATGTGGTTTGTTTGTCGCTAAAGTTGATGGGCATCAATATCACCCCCATAAGCCTAAGCAGTTCCTGACCGCTGAACTGGTATGGCTTGACAAGGCAATGGTTTATAAGGCCAATCCAGCTACTATTCTTTCTCCGCAACGATTACGGAAGTATCACTTGCGTGCTTTCGCTCTTTGCAATTCGAGAGTTGAGACACTTAAGTATAGATAAACAGGTGTAAGTTGTAAACGAGAAGATCAGCATTGTAGAAGTCTAGCCTCGCTTGCTTTAGGCGTCAGAAGAAAGCGAGAAGTATAATTAGCTCTAGGCATCAACTAGCCCAACTGTCCTGTAATTCGCAACACGGTTCCTGTGTTCCTATAAGATCCTGTAATTAGGACACTATCTGATTCGTTATTAAACAGTTTCAAATATTCCTGCACTATAAATACAGTGCGCCACTATCATTGTTAGGATAGGTGCCTAAACAGTAATTTATGTACTCATGTTCTCGTTTAGCGTTTGTGTGATAGTATTAACTAGGTCGCTGCAACATGAGTTACAGGTAATGAGAATGCGAAAGTATTGGATTGATAAGACAGAGGAAATCATATTGATTATAAGAGGATTGTTCGAACATGCTGACAATTAAGGTTGGAGTTATGCGCATGGTAATAAATTTGACTATATTTATTTAATTTTCAGGTGTGACAGCAGTTAAGGACGTTATTCACATAATCTTGAAGGCGAATATTGTAATTTTTATAAGATGTCGTGTGATAAAAAACACAATTGAGCTTTTAGTCGGAATTATTGTCAGATTCACCGAACAGGATTTGAGAAAAAATTATTTTGGAACGGAAATTCGATGTTATAAAATCAGTCATTTTATATGCTTTACATGTCAGCTGGAGTCGCTTAACAGAGAGAAGTAATGAAAAATTATGCAGTAGGTTTGAGCTATATCATTGTGAAAAGTTGGGATATGACGCTTTTTTATTTGAAACAGTTGATTTGATGCAGCTTTGGTCAGAAAACATTGTTGAAAGTGACTTTCACAACAGTATGATGCTATTTTAGTCGAAAAGCTGTAAGACCATTGACAAATAGCGATACTGCCACAAACTCCATGCCTTTCCACTCTCGCTCTATCTCGCTGGCGATAGTGCTATGCTTAATGAACACTGAGGATGCTATTTGGAGGGAGCAAATTCGTCTGCTTGAAAGAGCAAGGAGCCTCATTTGAAATGGATCTCTTACTTGAGCAGCATTGTAGGCTGTAACAAATCAGGAACATACCTTCTAAAAAGACTGCCTTAATGCCTCAATTACATTGTGTGGTAAGCGCTTTCCTAAAGAGCAAGTAGATTTGACTCATTTTTTTTTTTTTTTTTTATTTTGATACTGTTGACCCTCGCTTGAGGGTCGTTACAGGGAGGGAATACAATGTACAACAATGTACAATTTTGTACAACATACAAAATTCATATATCATAATCATCAAGTTGGGTGCTCCTGATAAAAGATGTCGATAGAACGTTCGAACTTGTGCACGTCCGATTGCTCGACAACTTCAGCAGGCAAACCATTCCAAATTTCGATCACCTCAGGAAAAAAAGAAAAACGAAAAGCATCAACACGTGACTCGTAAGGCTTGATGGATCGTGTGTGGTTTGTTCTCGCGCTCCGTTTTCCCGGAGGCTGAATATATCTATTTGATTTAATCTTAAAGTGCCCTTGAATTATTTGAAATAAAAGCTTTAGTCTTGATTTTTTCCTTCGATTTTCAAGTGACTCGAGCCCACATGAGTTCAGCATTTCCGTCACTGAATCCCTTCTTCTGTATCTTGATGAAATAAAACGAGCGGCCATTCTTTGAATTCGTTCCAGTTTATCTTTTAGGACTTTTTGGTGCGGGCTCCAGACAACACAAGCGTACTCCAAGGATGGGCGGATGAATGTTTTGTAAGCTATCAGCTTGACTTCTTTTGTTGCATGTTCCAATTTCTTCCGCAGAAAGTAAAGTTTTTGGGAAGCTGTCGAGCACACATTATTAATATGTTTATGCCACTGCAGATTATGTGCAATTGTAACACCTAAATACTTGAAGGTATCAACTTTTTTTAGATTATTTTTTCCAATATTATAAGAAAATAGCTGCACAGTCTTCTTATTAGTTATATGCGTAAAAGTTGATTTTGTGTAATTAATTTCCATGTCCCATTTTTCGCACCAAAGATGCAAGGAATGAAGGACACGGTTTATTCTAATTTGGTCGGTAGCTTGTGTTATTCGAGAATAAATTAAACAGTCGTCTGCAAAAAGCTTCAATTCTACGGGAGATTCGGTAACCTCGTTAATATCATTAATATAAATTAGGAACAGTAATGGAGCTAAAACCGATCCTTGAGGAACGCCAGAAAGTACTTCTAGTGTAGAAGAAAAACAATCATCCACATGCACAACCTGCCTGCGATTGTTCAAATAGGCTTTAATCCACTTAAGAATGGTTTCGCTAATTCCTGCTCTGTATAATTTGAAAAGTAATTTACTGTGTGGAACCTTGTCAAATGCTTTTGCAAAATCTATGCAAATGACATCTATTTGTTCTTGGGCATCTATGGCTGAACTAAAATCATGTATCGTTTCTATGAGCTGTGTTATGGTAGATAGCCCTCTTCGGAATCCGTGCTGATACTGATAAAAGAACGCGTTATCCTCGAGGAAAGTTAGTATATGTTTACTTATGATATGTTCTAATAGTTTACAGCTGATACTTGTCAGGGAAATTGGGCGATAATTGTTTGCGAGTAGTCGGTCGCCGTTTTTAAAAACAGGTGTTACGACTGCGCATCGCCAATCTTGTGGCAACGAGTTAGTGTGTAGGGACTTTGTAAAGATTATTGTCAAGAAAAATGATATCCACTCAGCGTATCGTTTTAAAAACTGGGTTGGAATCCCATCCGGCCCGCTAGCCTTTTTAGAATCCAAAAGTAACAATTGATTAAACACGCCGGCCTGAGTCACGACCAGGTCTTCCATCGAACATGAGAGGGAGGAAGGCGGGTACGCGTCAAAGTCGTCATTGCTTGGTTTAGAAAAAACAGACTGGAAAAAGTTATTGAAATGATCTGCTATTTTTGTTTTTTCTGTTACTATGTTGTCACTAATTTGAATTCTATTTATTTCCTCTTTGTTGCCACTAAGGTAAAGCCAGAACTTCCGAGGTGCCGTTTTAACGAAGCTACATAGTTTTTTATTAAAAAATTGCTTTTTTGATTCCGTCAGAGCCGTTTTTAAACTCTTTCGTAATTTCGATACCTCAGCTGAGCTGTCTTTTCTCCTGCGCAGCCTCTTTATCTTGCGCTTGATGTGTATAATAGGTCGATTAATCCAAGGGTTACGTGGTTTTATTTTCTTTTGTCGAGTTGGAATGAATCTGTCAACGCAATGTTTTATGATATTCTTGAAACGTAGCCATAGATCTTCAACTGGTTCACAATCGCAGGCAAGTTCGAATTCACTATATGACATTTCTAGGAAATCTTGAATGGATGTGTCGTCTGCCTGCCTATAAGCCTTAAATTGCACAGGTACAAAGGGTTGGCCACGAGTGTTTGTTCTGATCGGAATGTGCACAGAAACCATTTTATGGTCAGATATTCCGTCTTTAACAGACACAGTATAGTCACCCACTCTGCCCGAGAGAAACACCAAGTCCAAAAGTGACCGGGATTCGAGTGTTACCCTCGTGTCTTCTTCCACGATTTGTTTAAGATTGTGCGAAAACATTATTTGCAGCAGTGCTTCGGAACTAGAAATTTCAACGTTCCCAGGCATCAGTCTGTCCCAGTTGATGCCCGGCAAATTAAAATCTCCGGTCATTATTAGTCTGGTGGTACGGTTCAAGTGAGTGCATAAGAACATATTAAGGTCATCCAAAAACTCTGGTGAAGTGGCAGGCGGCCTATACACTGCACCAACAAGGTAAGTAACACTCGCATAAGTAATTTTGCACCAAACTGTTTCAGGCAAAGTGCACTCGACCGTTACTGCATCTATAGATCTTTTGACAATGATTGCAACACCCCCACCACGAGTATCCCTGTCCCATCTGAACATCTGGTAATTTGGGGGTACCATACAGTGACTAGGCACACCGTTGTTTAGCCATGTTTCGCTTACGACGAGTACGTGTGGACTTTCTGTCAGTAATACATATTCTAATTCGGTTACTTTGTTAAAAAGGCTACGAGCATTCAAAGATAAGATTCGTAGCTATGACGGGGTAAGTTCAGCCATTGATTCGCTGGAATTATCCGAGATGTCAGGGCCATCATGCGAGTTGCCTGCTTTTCTAGTGCGTTGCTTGAACTTATCTCGGGAGTTCAGGAGCGAGCGTGCGTTCTTCTCGTTGTCCCATGTGTATAGCTTGTCATTTATTTTGAGCTTGTCGTCGATCAAAAAGACTTTCTTGCCCTGCGCCCTTTCAGCAGAGGCACTTTCCCACAACTTCCTTCGCACCGCTACCGTTTCCTTTGCATAATCATTGCTTACACTAACCGATTGTCCTTTCAGTTTATTGCAGTTCTTTAGCACTTGTTGCTTTTCTCTGCTGTCATAAAATTTCATAATAATTGGCCTAGGTCGTTCTTTGTTCTTTTTCCCTATACGATGAATTTTTTCGACGGTTTTTACTTCAACTCCCAGCGTGTCGTGAAAAATTTTATCTATGACAGCTGCCTTTAACTCCGTCTCTGAATCGCCGATTTTTTCAGAAACACCAAAAACCAGCAGATTGTTACGACGACTATAGTTTTCATATTCAATCAATTTCCTGGCCTGTTGCTGAACTGTTACCTCAAGATATTCAATTCTTTTGTTCAATTCTTGTATCACTGCCAAGGAATCAGTCAGTCTATCAGTCTTTTCATTAAGTTGACCAATATCCTTGCTGATATTAGTCAACCGGCAGTCAGACGCGGCTTGATTATCAATAATCGTCTGTAACAGTTCAGCTGTCTTAGGCCCGGGGTTTTCTTCTATGTCTCCCGACATCAACAGCATCAGCACGGACCAACAGTCAATAGCAATGCAATGAAGCCTACCAGGGCACGGCAGGACAACTAAAAATCTATTGTCACTATGGTAACAGCAGTCTGTGGATGGGGAACCAACCTGCACAAACAGCAGCAGCGGGTGAGCCATGCTGTCCGCAGGCCAGATGCCGTGCCCTCTGATCTGGTCGGTGTCGCGTCGTTCCTTAAGTAGATCGGCTGCTGGTGACGTCACACCTCGTGGTCGATATCCCTTGAATGTGCTGTTGCTTGTAACGTGGCCCGCGCAAAGCATCAATGGTTGTATCACGGTGATGTTGGTCGTTGATACCGGGGTGGGCGTTGCATGCAAAATCCACGGCAGAACCTGCACAAACAGCAGCAGCGGGTGAGCCATGCTGTCCGCAGGCCAGATGCCGTGCCCTCTGATCTGGTCGGTGTCGCGTCGTTCCTTAAGTAGATCGGCTGCTGGTGACGTCACACCTCGTGGTCGATATCCCTTGAATGTGCTGTTGCTTGTAACGTGGCCCGCGCAAAGCATCAATGGTTGTATCACGGTGATGTTGGTCGTTGATACCGGGGTGGGCGTTGCATGCAAAATCCACGGCAGAACCTGCACAAACAGCAGCAGCGGGTGAGCCATGCTGTCCGCAGGCCAGATGCCGTGCCCTCTGATCTGGTCGGTGTCGCGTCGTTCCTTAAGTAGATCGGCTGCTGGTGACGTCACACCTCGTGGTCGATATCCCTTGAATGTGCTGTTGCTTGTAACGTGGCCCGCGCAAAGCATCAATGGTTGTATCACGGTGATGTTGGTCGTTGATACCGGGGTGGGCGTTGCATGCAAAATCCACGGCAGAACCTGCACAAACAGCAGCAGCGGGTGAGCCATGCTGTCCGCAGGCCAGATGCCGTGCCCTCTCATCCGCACGCGAGCAGGATCCAGCTAATTTTGATTTGAAACAGATCCTGTGCGCCCGTGTTGGTGGAGTTCTTTTTCCCAATTCGTTCGGATAGGTTTTTTGGAGGAAATATGATTGTGTGTACTTGACAAGGGAGCATAGTTTGACCTTGTTTTGGCTGATGGATTTGGCTCATTTGGGAAGAAATCTCTTCCAATTGTCCGCGCAAAACGCAGATCTTTCGACATTATCAGTAAGCAGATTGTTGATGTAGACTAAAGACAGAAAATAGCCGTGTACGGATTATGGTGGGAAAATTGATTACACTTATGCCGTATATGATTCATGATCTTTAAAGGCACGAATGGCCTATGTAATATAAGTATGGAAATCATGAATCAAATTAATCACGTGTTGGTGTATGTTGCTCCGTTAACCTAGTAAAAATATGAATGGGTAGCTTCATCGAAGGTTTGAACAATGTAAGGAAAAGCATAGTCAGTGATTGCCCTGGTGTCAAGAGACAGATTCAGGTAATTGGTAAGGAGACGACGCTGTGTCTCAAAGAAAAATTATTGCTGAAATGTATACTGGTTCTCAAGTCAAAGTCTTCTTATAAAAACATACCCAGTTGAGTAAGAATGATGTGCTGTAAGGTATCGCATGGGTTTGAAGAAAATAAATTAGCTCACAGATTCTTACGGTATGTGTTATTCTCTACTTACGAACAGGAATAATTCGAACATGAGCCAGTCACGTGGAAGACAAGAACGTCTAAATTATTGTGCGACGGTATATTGGAACAAAAGAGAGAAACATTCAGCAGATTTGTTAAAAATTTAGTATTCATTATTTCACTTACACACAAAGAATAACTATTTATTTTGTCCATTATATAGAAGAACCATTCAAAGATAAGAATGACGGCATTTATTAGCATGAACTTAAATGCAGGCAGTTCGTTGATAGATAGATTAGAAGTTCATTTCATGACCTCCATGTTCCAAACAGAAACACTTAGGCGGTCAGGAATTTCAATACTTTTGCTGTTTGCAACCACACTTTCTCGCCTTTGTAAGCGTGAATAGTTCTCTAAAGCTCTCTAAATTTAGGCATTGTGGGAAGAAATGAGTTAAATAATTAGTGTTGTTTTTGTTTATTCAAGTAGGCGGTGGCGCTTTATTGGTATAACCAGGAATTAGGGCACCGTAGCTGCATGAAAGACCGTAAATGTCTTTTCTGTTAGGTGATGCCAATCGATTTGTAACACGGAGAACATTCAAAATCAGGCGAGTTTGATGGGCTCAGAGTGTAGCTGCAAACTCTGTGACTGCGAAGGCAAACCCTGCGAAATTCTGTGGCATTAGAATTTAACAGCGCCCAGAAAAGCATCCTCTACATAGCAGTGTTCTTGCGATACCTTCAAGTGACCCAAAGGCACTTACGTTCGACATGAATTGGAAACTTGGTCCTCGAGACGCTGCTTTTAAACAAACCAAGTGTCGCGAATTGTCTCGTTGGATGACTTCGCTGTGTCCCCCGCGTCCACTAATGCGTCCAAAGATGGTTGAGGGATGCCTTAATCTTGTCTTTTAAAATCTGACGCTTGGGTGCTTTTGTATATATTTATTTGAAATGCAAGGCAGGTACAGACGAAGAATGGACCATTTCGTCCCTTCAAGATATTTTAGCTTGTCCTATATTCGAAAAATATAAATCACTAAAAAACATGCTTATTTCGAAAGCGTATCTTATTTTCTGTACGCGCATAAGTAGGCTGAAGTAAAAAATTTGGAGGATGCTTAAGCTTTTCCTTTAAGAGGAAGCTTTACCGCGGGTGCTCCTATGTAAATGCATGTAAAAGGAGAATTTGTTTTTCTTGGAAAGTACTGAGCCAAATTTGACGAGGTTTGTTGCATATAAAAGAAAAACTTAACATCTATTGACTATTGGCTTCGAGTTATTTTATTTAGGTTGACGATATTTTTAATATTGGCAGAAATGGCAAATTTTCAGAAACCGAAACTTTCGAGTTCATAGCTCTGAAACTCAGCAATGAAAATTATTATAACAATTCTGTTAATAAAACATTACATGTTATACATGAATTTAAATAAAGTAGTACTATGAAAGTGTAGCTTTTGCAGAACCTTTATACACAACGCAATGAATTCACGTACGATATAAATTGACATATCGAATTCTCCTGCTTTGAGTGGTCTAATGGATGCCGTTTGCAGAACAGCCATATTTGTTCGTGATACAAAGCTATAAATTTGTAAACATGGTATGCTATGGTATGGTAAAGCAGTATTGAAGTCCGGCAGATTGTGACTCCTCACGAAGCGGGCCGCTCCCACGTAGGAACCGCGAGGCCGAGCCTCTCGACCGCATCGTGGGGCTACTGGACCGCCCAGAGTTGGTCACCCAGAAGAAGGCTGCGGAGAACCACCTCCCATCTGGCCGAGCTCTTATCTGTGATAGAGCGTGACCGGGCACACACCAGAGCATGTGTTCTAACGTGGCTATTTCTCCACATTTGCGGCAAGTACCATTGGTTTAAGTATTCGGATAGATTTTATGTAAGAGCGACGCATTGGCGATGCGTATTAGTTTGTAGTAGACGGAGTGTTATTGCTTGAGCACTAAGCCGCGGATGAGCAACGAACTAGGTTCTACGGCTGAGATAGTGCTGTTTAGTAATCTCGTTGTAGTGCAGGGCGTGTCCCTGTTCTCTGGGGAGTCAGCTTCCGATTGGTCGAGAGTAGCGTGGTGGGCAAGTTCACGCGCAGCCGCGTGAGCGGACTCGTTGAGGTTTGGAGGAGCACCCTTTATCTGACCTTGATGTGCGGGAAACCAATAAATGAAGTGGTGCGTGACTGCCTTGCCCCCAAGAAGTGTGAGGGCCTGTTTGCAAACAGTGCCTTTTTCAAATGCTCTGACTGCAGACCTTGAATCACTATAGATGACATCTCGTGAGCTGTCCAGCAGGGCTAGTGCAATAGCCATTTCTTTCAGCAATTTCGGAGTCCCTCGTCCGAACCGAGGCAGCATTGGCGATTCCTTGCCGACCATCGATAGTGACAATGGGGAACGCCCGATGTCCCTTACAAGAAGCGGCATCCACAAAGCTGACCTGTCGCTGATCACTCTGCATTTGCTTAAGGAGGTTGCCCGCCCTTGCCCTCCTTCTACCGCGATTATGATCAGGGTGCATGTTCCTAGGTATGGGCGCGACCGTAACGTTCTCATGAATCGACGGAGGAATGTCAGAGAACTTCTCCGCTACTCTATTAGGGGGATATCCGAGTTCCTGCAAGATGGATCTACCTGCTTTTGTTGTAGTGAGGCGAGTTAGCTGTGCGCGCTCCTGGGCCTCTGCAATCTCTTCCATAGTATTATGAATGCCAAGCTGCATTAATCGCTCTGTACAAGTGTGTACGGATAACCCTAGAACCCGCATAGTAATCTTCCTAAGCTGTGCATTCTATTTATCCCATTCTGCCCGTTTCCATTGACGTATGGCTGCCACGTATGTAAAGTGGCACAGAATGAAGGCACGTAGTAGTCCAATAAGGTTATTCTCCTTGAGTCGATGATGCCGATTTGATACCATCCGACCTAAACGAACGGTACTTTACATTTTAGCAATTAGCTTGCCTATAGTTTGGCGATTTGTACCCCCTGACTCAACGATCATGCCCAAGGTATTGATTGAATCAACTCTCAGTATGCGGCTACCGTTTCTTGTATATAGGTTAATGTCTCTGTCTTCTAACGATGTCCACCCCTTGAGCCTTTGACCGCGTTTCTTGCGACTTTACAGTAAGAGTTCCGACTTCAAGGGAGAGCATCTGAGACCGGTGTGTTCGCGATAGGTGTCGATAGTGCCTATGGCCTTCTTTAAGGCTCCCTCAACCTGACCATCATTGCCTCCTGTGCGCCATATAGTTATATTATCAGCATACATAGTGCGTTTGATGCCTTCAATCTCGAGAAGCTTTCTGCTAAGGTCGACCATGGCTATATTGAACAAAGAGGGGGAAATGACTGACCCCTGTGTGCTGCCCCTCTCGCCAAGTTCCAGCAGTTGTGATTCGAGATCGGCCACCGGGAGAGTAGCCTTCCTATCCGAGACGAACGATCTAACACAGTTGTAAAATCTCTTACCAAGATTGAGCCGAGATATCGAGGCTAGGATATTCGAATGTAGAACGTTGTCGAATGCGTTCTCAAGATCAAGTCCCAAAACGGCCCGATTGTCGCTAGAGTCATTGTCCATGATTTGGTGCCTAATGAGCTTCCTGGTACCCAGTGTGGGTAGGCCTGCTCCGAATCCTATCATACTATGTGGGCAAATGTCGTTATTCTCTAAGAACCGGGAGAGTCGATTCAGTACTGCGTGCTCCGCTACCTTACCCACACAGGATGTAAGCGAGATGGGCCTCAAGTTGTCAACCCAAGGTGTCTTGCCAGGTTTGGGGATGAGTACTGCGAGAGCAGTCTTCCAAGGCTATAGGATGGTTCAATTCCTTGAAATTTCAAACTCGGTGCTCCAAACTCAAAACTTGAAACTCAAAATTTCGTGCTTCTACTTTTTTCGAACTTCCGAAATTTTGGAAATTCTTTTAACAAAATTCAGGCTCTAAACTCAAATTCCGCTTCCAACAGTCACTAGAATCGTACTCTTTCTCTCAAATGCAATGCATTTTATTAAAATCGATCGAGGGGTTACCTCACAAAAGCGTTTCTGCGTTTTACATGTATTTGAATAGGCCACTTCGGTGTTGTGCCCAAGCTAAAGGTTCTTCTTAAGAGTGTAACCCGATAGCCTTCAAAGATCGCTGACTGCTTCTCACACTTCACCGTAACTGCAGCTTACATAACCGTAATGTTTACCAGGAAACGCTGGTGGCGAACGCTATGCACGCAGGTGTGCTTTCTGGGAGAAACGCGGCCTCTTGCGTAAGCCGGGATGAGCCATAGGCGAACGCCATCTGGAGGTGTTCCGAGGAACAGGGCACGCTGCTTTATGGCCTTTGAGATTTGCGCGCCCAACTGTGGGAGGCCATTGCCGCTCTATGAATGGTAGAAACGCTGGAAAAAGGGTTTGGGTTTTTATTTTAGTTTTCGCATAAGAAAATTATGTTTTCTCGTATACTTAAATTACAGTCCAATGCTATCATTTCGGTCTGTTGTATGTAAGTCGTAATTTACCATTTTTCTACATATTTTATCTTGAGTAATTCAATTAGTTCATTAGCATCCTTGCGGCACGTGGAAGGCCTTCGTGGTTGACTATGCATGTTTCCAAATCATTTTGTCCAACGCGAGGCGCGGCGTCGGACGAAACGACGTCCGACTCCAGACGCGGGAGGTGGTCCCCAGATTTTCAGGGACACGGGGCCCTTAACGCTATCGCGTTACCTCCTAAAGGGCTGCGAAAAAAACGTGTCCACCGAAAACACTGATTACATAGGAAGCAATGACGTGACTCAACCAAGTGATGCGATGCGAGAGAGATAAGGGCGACTCAGGCTAAGTTTAGATAAATGGCTGGCTTGCCTCTGGAATGTTCCTATTTCGAAATTGACGCTAGGGTAGCGAAAGCTAGTGAAACTCGAGATGAATGCCGACTCTGCAGTCATGAAAGAAGTTTGTTTAAGAAAAGCAGAGCAGAAAGTGGTTCTACCATGCGCTTCTGCAAATACCCCGTCATCAAGAGGTTCACTTAATGGAAAAACCGCGCTACTGCAATGGAGTTTCGTCTTAAATCTCTCTTCTGGCATCCGTTCTGCAGATATCCCGGACATTATTTTTCCTTAGCCCTGACTAGCCGTAGGCGATCTCACGAGACACATTGTGAAGGAAAAAAGGAAGTTAAATGTAACATCCATGGCAGGCGGTTCGTGTGGAGCAGCTTCTTCAGTGGACTGGAGGGATAAAGAAAGAGCTCGCCTAGTCTGGAATTGCGTTTTCTTTAAGCACAGCAGGTATACTGCAGCCGAATAGACAAAGCACTTTGCGGTGTCGACTTCACTAAGCTGCGGTTTTCACCCTTGCTTTATTTTCGCTGTTCCGCCCGCTTTTTATGTGCAACATTCTTGAGAATATAAGTGCGCAAACATTATGTGATACGACTGCAGTTCTTGCGAAACATTTTCTTTCATTGCGGTTTAGTTTTTGGTAGAAAAGTTGCGGTCTAAATTGCTCTTGTAGCTTCATTCAAGCGGACAGTACCAAACAGAAAAAGAAAAAGTGCATGCCTTTGCATTTTGCCTACTTTTTCATATTGTCACGAGAGAAAAAGCCAGTCAGTCAGTTCTAAGCCAACAGCCGTTTACAGTTCCTGATTGCAGCAGCTACCACGCACACTTCTTCTTCCTCGACCTCTAGCGTAACTAGTGCGTGCCATTACCCCTCCCTCAAAAAAAAAAAATAATAAAGTTGGGGAGATGTTAAATGCCACAAGGAAAAAATAAAAGAAATGAGAAAGACAACGGACGAGACGACAGGGGCCGCATCACAAAGTTTGTGGATGAGAGTCAGCGCGAATGGTAAGGCTTCATCCTGGTAACATGAACAATGTCAGAGGAACGTGGTCTACGGGAGCGGCTGGAATAACTTCGTAGTTGACAGGACTTAGACGACGCAAAACTATGTAGGGTCCAAAGTATCGGCGCAATAATTTTTCTGACCGGCCTCGTTGACGTATAGGGGTCCAAACCCATACAAGATCTCCCGGGTTGTATGTGATGTCTCGATGGCATATGTTGTATCGACGAGCATCTTGACTTTGTCGGGATAGAATTCGTTGCCGCGCAAGGTGCCGCGCCGCTTCGGCACGCTGAACAAAGGCGTCTGTATCTGGTGCGGTAGGTTGAGACGAAGTTGGTAGGAGCATCACGTCGAGCATAGTGGTGACGTCGCGTCCGTAGACCAGACAAAAAGGAGGAAACCCGGTGGTTTCTTGTAGGGCAGTGTTGTACGTGAATGTCACATACGGGAGCAGTTCGTCCCAATTTTTATGATCCGTGGCAACATACATGGAAAGCGTATCCGCAATCGTTTTGTTGAGACGCTCTGTTAAACCGTTAGTCTGCGGGTGATACGCAGTTGCCGTACGGTGCGTTGTTCCGCTCAGCTGCAGAATATCTCGGACCAACTGGGCAGTGAAGGCCGTACCACGGTCTGTGATGACGACAGCGGGAGCACCATGTCGAAGGACGATATTTTTGATAAAGAAGTTAGCAACATCTGAAGCAGTAGCTCGCTGAACGGGTTGTATTTCGCAGTATCGAGTGAGGTAATCGGTGGCGACGACGATCCAGTGGTTATCAGCCGAAGACTTGGGAAATGGGCCGAGTAAATCCATCCCGACTTGTTCAAAAGGTGAGCAAGGAGGTCGGACAGGCTGAAGCAGACCGGCTGGTTTTAGTGGTGGAACTTTGCGGCGCTGGCAATCTCGACAACTTCTGACGTACTGCTTCACGGTTTTTGTGAGTTTTCGCCAATAGTACTTCTGCTTGATCCTCGCGAGATTACGCGTGAAACCAAGATGCCCGGACGTTGGTTCGTCATGGCATGCACGTAGAACATCGTCGCGGAGAGTAGCGGGAACAACGAGCAGGAAAACGGCTGCCGTAGGGTGAAAGTTCCGCTTGTATAGGATGTCGCCACGTAGGCAGAAAGAGGACAAGTGACGCGCGAACAGCCGTGGGGGCTGTGGGCGGCGTCCTTCAAGGTATTCAATCAAGGGCTGGAGTTCGGAATCTTGGCATTGCTGTTGAGCAAGGTTTAAAGACGGGAGAGTACAAAGAAAACCAGAATCGTCGTCAGTATCTAGTGGTGCGGGTTCGACGGGGGCGCGGGAGAGACAGTCGGCGTCAGTGTGTTTCTGGCCAGACTTATAGACGATGGTCACATCAAATTCCTGCAACCGAAGGCTCCATCTTGCGAGACGGCCTGAAGCATCTTTGAGATTCGCCAGCCAGCAGAGAGAGTGGTGGTCGCTGACGACACGGAAGGGGCGTCCGTACAGGTATGGGCGGAACTTCTGGATAGCCCATATGACGGCCAGACATTCTTTTTCAGTTGCTGAGTAGTTTTTTTCAGCAGCGGACAAGGTTCGGCTGCCATGCGCAATAACGCGCTCAACACCAGCTTGAAATTGTACGAGTGTCGCTCCGATACCAACGTTACTAGCATCAGTATGCACTTCTGTGTCAGCCTCGGTGTCAAAGTGACCAAGTATCGGTGGTGTCTGTAGACGTCGCTGAAGGTCGTGGAAGGCGTCGGATTGTGCTGGGCCCCAAACAAATGTGACGTCGTTCTTGATGAGTCGTTGCAAAGGTTCGGCAATTTCACAAAAATTGGGTACAAAACGGCGGTAATACGCGCAAAGCCCTAAAAATCGGCGGACATCGTGTTTTGTCTTCGGTATCGGGAACAGAGCAACTGCCAGGGCTTTGTCAGGGTCAGGGCGCACACCGGTGCTGCTGACAATATGACCTAGAAATTTGAGCTCCGCGTAGCCAAAGTGACATTTTTCGGGCTTCAGGGAGAGGCCGGCGGTGCGGATAGCTTGAAGAACCGCCTCAAGCCGCTGGATGTGTTGTTCAAACGTGGTGGAAAAAACAACTACATCGTCTAAGTAGACTAAACACGAGTTCCACTTGAGGTCAGATAAAACTGTGTCCATCATGCGTTGAAATGTGGCCGGAGCGGAACACAATCCAAAAAGGAGGACCTTAAATTGATAGAGACCGTCGGGTGTTATAAACGCCGTTTTTTTCCTGGTCCCGTTCAACTTCAATTTGCCAGTACCCGCTACGTAGATCCATTGAAGAAAAGTAACGGGCATGTCGCAGGCGATCCAAGGAGTCGTCAATTCGAGGAAGTTGGCAAACGTCTTTTTTCGTGACCTTGTTCAGTTTGCGATAATCGACACAGAATCTTAGTGAACCGTCTTTCTTTTTAGCTAATACAACAGGTGAAGCCCAAGGACTTGTCGATGGTTGAATGACATCATCGTCGAGCATTTGTTTCACTTGATGACGAATAGCATCCTGTTCTCTTTGCGACACGCGATAAGCGTGTTGGCGAACAGGTTGGACGGTCGGTTCAGTGATGATTCTGTGTTTGATTAAAGGAGTCTGTTTGACCTTCGACGTGGTGGCGAAACAGTCGCTAAATGACGAGAGCAGAGTAAGGAGCCTCTCCTTCTCGTTTTGGTCGAGCTGTGGGTTGACGTTGATGTGACTGGTCTAGTCCACATCGCTGGGTTCCGGAATCGAGATTGTCGTTACCGAAGCACAGGCGTTGGACTCGGCCACCGTTTCAATGTAGGCCATGGTGGTATGCCTCGCAAAGTGTTTGTATTCGCCGCTGAAGTTCGTAACTAGAATCGTGGTTTGCCTATGTTGGAGCTCTACGAGACCTCGTGCGACGCCGACTTCGCGATCCAGCAATATGGTGAGGTTACCTTCGGCGATGCCTATTCCTAGTTGTTCTTGGGGGCATTCAACGAGGACGAAGATGCTACTTCGAGGCGGTAACGTCACGCAGTCATCGACCACGCGTAAAGCCGCGCGGTGATGTTCATCCGCCACATTCGAATCCGAAGAAACATAGTTAGAAAAAGTCGCGAACAAGTCACGAAGGTTAATGATCGCCCCATATTCCTGGAGAAAATTCATGCCCAGTATAACTAGCCGAGAACGCTTGGGCAGCACAAGGAAAGACGCTACGAAAGTCGAAGTAGAAATTGCAAGTCTGGCGGTGCATCGTCCAATGGGCGACACGAGGTGTCCTCTGGCCGTAATCAGATGTGGGCCGTCCCACGCTGTCAGCACCTTGCGTAGCTGAGTCGCCAGTGAGGCACTCATAACCGAGTAGTCAGCTCCCGTATCTACAAGTGCAGTTACTGGATAACCGTCGATTGAAGCAGTAATAGCAGCAGAAGTTTTTTTTGCAGTTGCGAATGAAGGCGTCAGTGGTACGTCGCGAGGGGATGGCGTCGGCGGAGGATATTTGACGGTTCGCATGACAGCGGCCTCACCCCCGGAGGTCGCCGTTTTCAGTTTCCCCGGCGCGGGCTTCCACCGTTGACTCCAGCGGAATCAAAGGCGGGTCGAGCACGGTTCGGTGACGCGTACCGACGAGGTGAAGGCGACCGTGACTGTCTTCGCTGTTGGGCAGGAGGAAGCCGGTTACTTTCTAAGTATTTCTCGATTTCGTGCGGGCGTTCGCCATAGCGCGGGCAACGGGCGTCCGGATGGTATCCCCGCAGACCAATCCGTCGGTACTGGCAATCGCGATACATGTGACCAGCCTCCCCGCAGTGATAGCACAACGGACTGTTGTCGGGGGCGCGCCATACTGTAGATTTGCGCGGACCAGGATGAAAGGGTGCTTGCGGATTCGTGCGGTGGATCGGACTTGGGGAGCGTCGAGAAATCCCAGCAGGCGGCTGCGAAAAACGGCCTGTCGACGGCGCGCAAGCCCGAAGAGCATCCGCGTACGAGAACGTGGGAGGTTCGGGTCGTGTTGGTGGCGAGGGATGAACCACTTTGCCGATTTCTTCTCGAATGACATCCGTAAGAACCGCGGCACTGGGAGGTGTCGGAGCCGATGCATAGGACTTCTGCAGTTCTTCTCGAACAATTTGTCGTATTAGCTCGGTAAGTGACTCCCTGTCATCATTTGCAGGTACGAGAGAGCATGCAGCAGTCATGGTGGTCTGGCGTTCATACTGCGAGAGCCGCTGCCGAAGCATACGTTCCATGACTGTTGCCTCACGAACGAACTGAGAGACTGTTGTAGGAGGATTACGCACGAGGCCCGCGAAAAGCTGTTCCTTTAGGCCTCGCATTAACAGACGCACCTTCTTGTCTTCTGGCATTAGTGGGTCGGCCCGACGGAACAATCGCGTCATGTCTTCGACGAACATGGCGACGATTTCGTTTGGCATTTGGAACCTCGAAGACAGTGCCTGTTCGGCTCTTTCTTTCCTTTCGGGAGTGCAGAAGGCTTCGAATAGCAGTCGTAAAACTCCTGCCAGCTGGTAAATGAGGCTTCGTGGTTCTCGTACCATACTCTCGCCGCGTCTAAAAGGGAAAAGTAGACGTTCTTCAACTTACGGCGATCGTCCCAGTCGTTAAAGGCGGCGACCCGGTTGAAATGGTCCAACCAGTCTTCAACGTCCTCAAAGGCGTCGCCATGGAACGGGTTAGGCGTGCGAGGCGCGTTGAGAATGCGTGGTACGGGAGCATTTGGGATCACCTCGGTTTGGCTTGCGGTAGTTGTTGACATCTTCCTCACGGAGCTTGCCAGGGGACTGTATTGCGGTGGAAGACCTTGGAGGCGACGGCTGCTTCGATAGATTTCTGCCGTCCCCGAGGTACTGGCGTCGGTAGCTTCTGGTTCAGGACCCGTAGGCATACGATGGATGCGTACCCAGCACCTCCACCAGTTTGTCACGAGAGAAAAAGCCAGTCAGTCAGTTCTAAGCCAACAGCCGTTTACAGTTCGTGTTTGCAGCAGCTACCACGCACACTTCTTCTTCCTCGACCTCTAGCGTAACTAGTGCGTGCCAATATTACAGAATGAACCTATGAGCACGCCACCTAGACCTGCAATTTGTATCCTAAGGAATTTTGAAAGTTGACAGATCTGTGTAATCACGCCATATTATTGGTTTTAACCTGAGCAAGGCAGAATGATAAAACAAAAACTCCACGAGTTGCTGGTTTCGCCGTACCTGAAGTTTCTCCCTGAAGCGATGCGGGGTCGACGTTTACGAGCAACAAACCTGTGGTCGGCTTGCTCCCTGAACATGAACTCTCTTTCAGCAAAAGTGAGAAATAGCGTAACAACTTTATGCTATAGATAGCGCAAGCCATCCTGAAATACCCTACAAATGATTTTGTCATTAATACGTGAAATATTTATTACAAAAAATAAGTGCGAAATATAAAGATTAGTTGCTGAAGGACTAAACGTCCGGAGTAGTTAGGCACTCTGCGAAAACGTTCGAGGACAGTATTCTTTGAAAGGAAGAGATAGAAATTTTTTTCCTAAACTGCGATATACATTAAAAAGTACTACACAAATTGCACGTATTCCTGTAAATTTACTCAGTCATTTGTTTCAAACACACGAGACACATCAGAAACCTAGCTGTGCTAGAATGTAGGCGTAATGCTGCTCTGTTAGTCCAACAACGCTCCATTGCCCTTATCATGCTGAGTATAGTGGTTGAATAAGACCATCAAAACTAAGCAATATTTTGCACGGTCGAAGCTCTTGATAATATTAGGCGTTCACAGCTCGGCTAGTTGGTTGTAAGTAGCATTACGAAACACCGTTCCAACGCATAAAGAAAACAAGGACGAGCAATGAGGGACAAGAAGACCGTGTTCTTGTTGTCCTTCTCTGCTCGTCCTTGTTTTTGTGAACTGGAACGATAGTTCATATTGATACTACACCTTTAAACAACTGCTATTGCTTCCTTGCTACCCGCAGAATTTCACATAGCCCCCTCGACCGACTCACTTGTCTTGGCTGTGGCAGTTGTTATGAACTACCTTAGTTTTTGCCAACGTTTTAAGCACATCACCTAAATTTACTTTGTTCTTCAGGAATAAGTAAAAAAGAAAAAGAAACATTTGTGGGGCTTTCCTTTCAGTTTTCTTTTATTTGCTTGGCGTTATGACTGCCTTCACTGTATACTGCGTTAATGGTTATCTGCCACGGAAAAGGTATCGTAGTCGCATTTGGCCTTGCCCTTGTGCGTCACGCGTGAAGCACGCTACCTTTGTTTTAGTGAAATATGATGTGCACTACGTTCCTTATAATGGCGTACCCACCGTATGCACGTAGTTTTGCTAAAGAAGCGAGTAGCTGAGATAACATCGGAGGTAGCGGTAGCTGTTGGATGTGATGACGATTGTCTTCTAAAAGCTCCATCTATCACGCTAATAAATTTTGTTTCTTTATTTGTATCTTTTTCCATATGTATGGCACTATTTTGCTAAAGATGCACCATTTAAGAATCGGAGATTATCGTGGCGAGGTATTCCGCGTTTTGTACCTGCATCAAATTTCTCTGAAATTTGCTGCCAAAGTAAAAAAATGAAATGGAAAGCTACACCTTTCAAAGGAAAAGAAGCCGGAAAGATCTTGCTATCGGCTATGCTATGCAAAATTGCCGTGCTCTCCTGTGTAGTCCGTGTTGTTTGTTTACACACGAGAAAGAAACAAAAAAGGAAAGGTAGGGAGGATAACCAAGGACAGGCCTTGTTGGCTAGCCTACACTTGAGAAGGAGGAAAGGGGAAGAATAGATAGGAGAGAGAAGACAAATAATAGAGAGTCAGTGACTCACAAAGTCAGTCGCAGAGGAATATCCACTGTCACAAGCGCTTATGCAGTTCAGTAGCCTTCAAAAAGTGCACGAGCGCGTTTGTGGCCTTTCCCATGCATGGATCTTTTCCTCCGAGAGCACTCTATTATATAGTAAGTTGAGTTTACCTGGTAGAGTATGTCGTTGAGCGTCAGAGGATGGGCAGTGACATAGCAGGTGCTCTAGAGTCTCACCACACCCGCACAAATTTCACGCCGCACTGCTGGTCATTCTTGTTATTTATGAATACGAATTTGTAAATGCATCGCCCAACCACACGCGACCCAATAAAGTTGTTTCACGTCGTTAGAGGCAGGCGGAGTCACAAGTTGGGGTTGAGAGAATGCAAGTGTGAGTTGGTGAAAACCGGCGAATTTCATCGTAAAAGTTTGATGTGGCGAACGAGTGATTGAAGTTGCCGCAAATCATTCGTTCTTGTGAGAGGTATAGGCACTCGCTGATGTTTTTGATGAGCCGAGCGAGCAGCTTCATCTGCGCTGTCATTTCCCATAATTCTGCAGTGGCTCGGCAACCATTGAAGTGCAATGTGGTGGGTTTTCTTGAGCGCGTGGTGATGAGCGTGCTTTATTTCGTACACTAGCTCCTCGTGTTGCCCATAAAGCAGGGGGAACTGCTCAGTATATAGGGCTGCTTTCAAATCACAGTTGTAGCCGTCCGTGTAAATGAGTATGCGTTCAAAATAAGACTCATGTAGGAGAAGCAGAGCCAACTGCTTCAGGGCCAGCGGCGACAAGCCTGCCTTCTTAGCAATCCCAGGAATTGTGTGGCACATGTGTATTTGCTGGAGACTCCACAATGCTGATGTTGGGCGTTCCGCAGGCTTGAAGTCAGATGGTATCGAGTCATGGTGTGTCGTCACAATATTGATACGAAATAGCCGGCACAGTGTGGCTGCACTGAGGAGGGAGAAGACGACGTGTGCCCGCTTGATATAGCGTCGCCATCTTTGCTACCGTTGGTCTACGTGTAAATATGTTGTAAATAGACTTGCACGTCAGCTACACGTAACATTAATTTGGTGGAGGTGTGGGGTGTAGACCACAGAATGTAGCCTGTGGTCTTCGCATTGGCTAATCAGCTAAATGGCAGGAAGCTTGCCATGAAAAATGACGAATGTGTGATCTTGGCGTCTCAACGACAATATGGGCCGTGACGGATGCTCCTGTACAATCAGAGTCGTTGCAGCTGTCGAAGAACATCTCTGGAGGCTAAGACATGTCCGAAGTGCTCGGGCTTGGCACTCTGTAGTGCAAGGAGATTAGTCTTGCAATTTGGCGAGACTGGCCGACTGTATTGAAGATACAGACTGTACCAAAATTTGCAGCTATGAATTTAAACGTATTCTCAATACAAATTTGTTCCTTCATGTAGCAGACATGGGCACTCACTGTAAGTTCATGATCCACAATAACGCCTAAGAGCCTGTGAGTTTTCTTGTAGGTCATTCACTGACCCTCGATGAGCACCGGGTAGAAAGACATCAATTTTTTTTAAATGCCACTAGTGCACATTTGTCCGTACATATTGCCATACCTTGTCGGCGAAGGTATGGCGCTGTGAGGGTTGCCGCTTTCTGTATTTTGGCTCGCGTTTGTGGCAATGTCAGGCGGGTCGCCCAAATGGAGATATTGTCGGCGTAGAGCGAGACATTAGCCGTATGTGGTAGAATTTTGTTGAGCCCCACTAGAACTAGATTAAAAGGAGTCGGGCTCAATACTCCGCCTTCTGCGACCCCACCACTGGAAGTCTATCTATTTGTTGGGCCATCTTCTGTAAGAACAAACACATCTCATTGAGACTTAGCTCCTAATCCATCGAAATACATGACCTCCAAGTTCTGCAGCATAAGAGCTAGCAGAATGTTTCGTTTGTTGCAGAAAAATTTTAAACTGCGTGAGGAAGACAGGACATGAACTGAAACATAGAGGCACATACGAAGCACAGGCCAGGGCTATCTATAGAAGAGAGGTGACTTACGTTACGTATAAGGCAGTACCCACTGTGACCCACGGCACGTTCCCTAGCCTGTTCAGAGGCGTGCGAGACCACACGTCGCACCATGGAAAGTTGCTCTGAACGTCTAGTCAGAGGTTTGAAGCAGAACTTCGGTCCCTTTTGCAGAGGTTCTTTGATGGCTCCCGGATTGCTGACGTTCCCCAGGGCCGTGACAGCACTCTCCGTCGTGGATGCTCGTCGAGTGGTCTGAAGAGTATAGACGTGTTCCTTGCCAAAGAAGCTCTCTTATTTGCGCAGAGAGTCTCAGGTAATCCTGAAGCCTTCCCGCCGGGAGCCATTCGTCACATGCCTTATGGATGACTACCTTCAGCCAGTGAAAGTAGTCTTGATCTCCTCCATCGCTCCTGATTTCATAATTTTGCAGATTCTGCGTGTGTGGCCCCCGTTTCCCGTCTTCCTCGCGCAATTTAAAATTTTGCTAAATCTGGGACCGTTTCAGCCCAACGACATGCCTTACTTTGTGGGTTAAGTTGTCGAAACCACCTTTCACGTCTAGTAAGAGTGCTTTGTTTACACAAAGAAGCTATAATTGCATTGGGCTTTCAGCTTGCATATTGTGAGCACTGCTGAGGAGAAAAAGTCAATTTGCTTGATTTGCCTTTTGTGTATGCAGTAGCTTTTATACCAATTCGGCTGTTTCTAGCTTTCTCTACGCTTGGCCAGTTGACTTCTGTTTCATAATAGCAAGATGCTAGTTGCTTTGTTGGGCGATTTTTGTTTTTCTTGTTGCGAAAGTTAGAGTAAAGATGCACTGTTCAGCGACAGGCACACTGCGTTGAAAATTTGTATTTTGCCTTCAGTACTATTCTGTGAAAAGAACTTAAGCAAAATTATTGAAAGCAGGAGTCTAAAACTGGGGCAAGGCCACGTAGGCGCAGGCGTATGTGTACACGCCACATGCGTTACCATGCTACCACATTGATTTTGTAGATACTGCGTGTTGTGTACGACGATGAGCTAAACAAGAACAGGCTATAAGCGGGAGCCAATGTTTGGACAAGTGGGCTTGTCTTTTTCAAGGCCTTGGAAAAAACAAGTCGACTCGTCGAAACGTTTGCTGCCGCTTTTACCTTGTTCATTGGCTACGAGACGACGCCAGAGTAGAGGGCGTAGTTTGTATGGAAACAAAGCACTGCATGAGCGGAGGCTCGTGAATCGCACCCACGCGCCACTGACGCGCTTCTTCTCGCGATCTCTCGATTAGCTAGGTAGTAACACCACACTTCGCTCTATTTGCTCATCCTGGTTGGTGACTACTCTTGCAGAAGCAGTGGTGCTATGTTATTTGTCCTGCCGCGCCCACGGCTCTGTCCTTGCATTGCTTATGAATGTTACCATGCGTATAAACTTCTCTTATGTGGAGACACTGAATGCAACCCTGGTGCTGGAGTTGAATATATGTTTGAAAGTTTAATAGAAACAGAGAAAGCAATCCAACAAGATATTTCTAACCTGATGACTATGGAACACACGCTTAAAGCATCTCTTCAGTTGTTATCCGCGAGAATGAATAGTATTGACAAGGTATTCACGAAATTCCATTCAAGTCTCAGTCGAATAGCGCCAATTGAACAGCACATGCGCCTACATCAACAATCTTTTGGCACATGCTGCAAATTTGCCTTGAGGACCACAGCCATCAATCCAACGTCATTGTCTATGGTATATATGAAGCACATCTTGAAGCCTAAAAAGATTTGAGAGACAAGATCCTTGCCGAAGTACTCATGATAAGACTTAGTATATCGGTTTCTTTGGTGGCTCGTTTTCATTGGGTTGGTAAAAAGAAAAATGATGGCCAAAATGGGTCCTAAAAACCTAAATTGGCAATACTTAGTTGAAAGAAGGCTATATTTTTAAGTCTCTCGAAAGTGAAGGGTTCTGACATTTACAATCAGCATGACCATATACTCACAGGAAACAGCAAAGAAGGAAATTTCTTTGCGATTCAGCTGTGGAGGTGAGTGCGAATGGGCATAAAGCTATATTAGTTCGCGACAAACTTAAAGTTAATAAGAAACATTTCTCTGGGATGACTCAGCAAATAATCGAGCTCAATTCGTCCATCTTCGTCGACTTCAAATTGACAAAATGTTTCCAACTGTTCTGGTTCTTTTCAACTCAGTACTCGAAATATATAGATGCATAAATCATTGTTAACAAAGCAGAAACACTTGAAAGCACGCTATACAAGTCTAAGCTGCATATAGCTATCATAACCAAAACCTGGCTTTGTCACGAGATTACCGATGTCTATATTTTGCCGCCCTCGTACACCACATTTAGGCGTGACAGAGCCTCACGTGAAGCAGGCGTGACGACAATGTTAAAAAGTAATGTTCAGGGAATTCTGTTAGACCAATCGGATAATCATGAGAACCTTTTCCTGCATATGGCATACCCAGGACACAGCTTTATTTTTTGTGCCGTTTATGGGCGACCATCTCCAGAAACAGATTATCTGCGACGACTGCAAGACTTCATGTACACATTTAGAAAAACGCCGATCGTTCTTGTTGGGGATGCTAATGTTCCTGGCATTGACTAGGTTAACTAAAACATCGGAACTTGAGGAGACTTAGCAATTCTTTCCGATAATATGCTAACTCAAAGCGTTCATCAAGTTCTCATTGAACCAACAAGAGTACATGGCTCCTCGAGTTCGATCCTTGTACTCGTGTGCCTAGACCTGTGTTAGTCAGAGTTTTCTCCCGTTGTACATGAGGGCATATCAGAATGTAACCTCATAGCTTTGTCATTTTATTTGTCACTTGGCCAGCAACAGCATCTAACAAAGTATAGGACCATAAAGGATTATTCAAAGGTAAAAGATTTATCAATATTACAATACTTGGAACTTCCTTTGGACACATTTTTGACCAGCAGCTTATGTTAATTGTCGAACATATTTAAAAAGTCGCTGTCAATACTGCATCAGTACCTTTACACACAATAACAAGAAGCGTTTAAGAAATTAAACTCAAGGATTAGTCGACATATTATTCAAATAAAAGGGAACGTTAAGCGTCTCAGGCGGAAAAATTCGGCTAACAATAGCGTCTTGAGCAACCTTAAAACTGAGCTGTCAACTAGTATTAATCGGCTAGACATTATTTTAATGAACGCCTTCCACAGTTTATAGAAAATGACACAGAGAAATTAGGACTCATATTCGAGACTCTAATAAGCCTATAGATCAAGTTCTTGTTAACTGATATGTTGTCACATGTCACAACTCCATTGCTGAACATATTATTACTTACATTCATTCCGTTTTCTGTAAGGATGATTATCTTGAGTTCCAATGGGATCCATTGATTGATGATGAAGTATTTGTATCCTATGAAGCTGTGGTTGAAATGTTGCTTAAATTGGACCCAATTGTTCTGTTGGTTCTGACAATGTCACAAACTCATTGTTGTGCCGCTATGCAAAGGCTCTTGCACATTTTCAACCGTAATTTCTCGTGTCTGATTATTATTTTTTCCTTGCGTTCTGAATGGCTTACAGCGAAAGTTATTGCTGTTTGTAAGAAAGGAGACCGGTTGTGTGTGAGGAATCATCGTTCCATTTCTCTTACGTCTGCTTGCTGTAAAATTCTTGAGCATATGTCCCTGGTCACATCATTCAGATATTAAAGACTAACGCAGCTTTAAGCCCCTGCGAGCATGGTTTTAAGAATTTTCTGCTATAACGCAATTACTTATGGTCAGTCATAGTTTCACTATTACTTTACATAACTCAGTACAGCTAGACATAATTTTTCTTAATTTTGGTGAGGCATTTTACAAGGTTCCGCACAATATATTGCTTCTAAAACTTGAGACTTCTAAACCACATAATAAAAGAAAATAAGATTGACATATCTGGTACATCACCAAAACAACTGCGTTTAATGTTTGCATAATGATGTGATACGGTGACCTTTTCTTTATGACTACTGCATAGTCCCCTTTTCAAGTGATGTTTTATAACTCCTGTGTTTCCTCTTTGCATGTCGTACTTCCTTAGGCGCACGCTTTTGTGCTTCGCCGTGGTCTCAAGGGGTCAGGGCTCCTCAAGCTATTCTTATAGCTTTTACCTGTACTCCTCCTAACTTTTTCTTGCTGCGGAATAAAATTCAATTCAAAGATAATGGGAGTTACTCTAGCGCTCATTACCTTGATTGATGTATATTTTAACACCGTACAGAATTTGTAGAAATTCATGGCGCTTGTTCCTCACCTCTTCCTATCTCCTCAAGTGTTTCTCAAGGAAGTGTACTTGGCTCTTTACTTTTTAGTGTATGTGAACGATATAGTTTGTGCTATTAATTCTAGTGTTGCGATTAACCGGTTTGTTGATGACTCCATACTCACCTTCTCTCCATATTCACCTTCTGATCAAGCCTTACTTAATACTGCACCTTATTATGCACTGCCTTTCCTCTTCATCTCTCTCTCGCCCTTCCCATCGGGTGACGCAACCACAGCCCCTCCACAAAAGGCGAAAAATGTCACGAATAAACTTTCTTCCTTCACTGCTTCATAGGAAATTTGGAATCTCTCCAACGCTTACGTCACGCACTCAGTTACACGGAAAACTCGCAACAAACATAAACACACCTTAGCCCCCTACTTTGGGCGAACAAACGAATATAATTATTCATATTTTCCGCAAACAATCACGGAATGCAATTCATTAACCAGAAGTAGTATTTGAAAATGAAAATTTTAGAAATGCCTTTGCCAACGTTGTATAAATGTCGCCTTCTATTCATGTTCTCCATAGCCGGGCTGTCTGCTGTTAGTGATCCTTTCTGTAACCTATTGCTGGGAACTACTGTTTCTTGGCATTTCAAATTATGTGTGTTTTAGTCTTGCCCCTCTTGATTGAGCCGCATGAGCTCTGCAGTATCGTGTAAATAAAAATAAAAAATTCGAAACGTGCCACACGGGATAGATTGTCCGCGCCAGCCAACAACTTTCGCGTTAGCAAGAATTGTAATCGTCAGTGAATTTTTTATTCGTTCTTTTCAATATGTCACGATCGTTCAAATTCTGGAGGAAAAGCGCCTAAACGAAGCACATACGTTGCAACGACTAACACTGGTTTATAATTTCTTGTCCTCTGCTTTGAACTGTACATGCATCTGAAGAAAAGAAGAAAAGAACTTTCAGTTTCGAACACATAGAAGACCTATCACGATACATACAATATATCCTTCTTGTGCAATAGCAGTGACAGTGTTTTAACGCACACGTATCCTTTATTGTATCAAACAGGCTTTAAATATTCCAGGGCGGCATGCACTCGGTATTTTTGCGCATTCTGGCACCTCTCAATATCTGGTGTATGTTTGCTACAACACATGGCAATATTGCTGCATATCGTGCCCTTTAAATATTGGCGTGCTCCTTCCGACGTGTCGCTGCATAAACAACCATCAAAGGGAACACGCCCGTTCTTCGAAACACTCGATAGGGAGCAATCTCGATTTACATTGTGTAAGTGTCAGTCAGATTTTTATAGGTGCCAGATTGTGGGAAAATATCGAGAGCAGGGCGCCTTACTATGTCTGAAGCCTGTTTGACACACAAAATAGCATACTTGTCCGCCGGCACACCGTCACTACTACTGCACAAGAACGATATAATGTATACATCGCGATAGGTCTTTCATGCGTTCTTAACTTAATCTTTTCAGCTCTTCTTTCATATTTTGTGCGTTTCTGTGAGAATATATAACGTTCATGCAAAAAGCAAAGGATTTACACTGTTGATAGTCATTGCAAAGATTTTTCTTATTCTAAGCGCTGTTCCTCTAGAATGTTGACTCTGCTACACCAACTGGCTAAAATTTCATCCGTAGTGCTCTTGTTCCAAGTGTATAAACGCGCAGGTCTTTTCTAGTCATTCACTATGATTTGTACATTGCAGTCAAGCTAGTGTATCTCATGAACATTTTTTGTGACAAAAGACATGCGGACACTCAACCCCCGACGTTATCATTGAACACGAGAAAGTGAAGTAGAGGAGAAAGCATTGAGGTGCAGAACAATGCTTCAATCTCAGATGGCGGGCTTTAGGACATGTCAGCTAAGAAAAGGGGGTAAAACAGAACAGAGTAAACTGATCTGTCTAGACGGTTCTATCGATTGCTTCTGTCAAAGGTTAGATAGAGGCCCTGCTTTTGGAGAGAGAAAGACAATGTCACAATTCTGAAACTGTCATTGCATTCCGCAAGAAACGTCATATGAAAGGTAGGGCAAACAAGAGCAAGCAGTAGCAAGAAAGCAATGAGTTAGAGATCATGGCGCTGCGATATTCTTTGCAGTGAGGGCACTACAGTGGCTCGGCTATTCGAATCCCGGAATATTTGATGCGCAATGGCTTCTTGCGACGACCCTTTGCAATATGAACTTCTCTTTCTCCTTCTTCCACGGTAGTGCGCCCGAGCCGATTCCGTGCCTTTGTCATATCGTTTCCTTCTTAAGCTCGCTCCATCTCGCAGCCATGTTTAGCCTTGCAAAGAGAGAACTATAACTAAACGATGAGAAATGCGTCAGCGCCACGCCACAGCGAAATTTGCTTTTGTTGGTCTCTCCCGCGTGAAATTTGCGGAGCGAAGAATTCCTTTATTTCTTTCTTTTTGTGTAATGGGGCCGGCTCTTTTCTTTGCAAGCTGCTGGAGGTACGGATGCAAACGTTATAAAAACAGTAGCATTCACAAGGCGCGAGAATTCACCATCAAGAAAGAGAAATAAGGCAGCAGCTTTGTGCCATCTTGCAGGATCACAATCCTATTTCCAATAACTGTTTGTTTGAAGCAGCTGCACTGAGAATTTCAGTTGCCTGTATTTAAACCACGTATTTGAATATACTGGCGCATATAAATAGGTAAGTTGCAAATTTATCTTCTTTGTGATATCTGCCACTTTCTTTCTCTATAGCGTTGTGATGCATTCTGTCCGGCTATAAACACATAAAATGACTTTAGAACTCTCAGACTGTCAACGTCTAAGTAGGTTACTTTAATTTAGAGTTCTTGTATGCATTACGGAACGATAGTGTCACGTTGCAGTGACAGTCCGGAACACAGTAGCAAAACTGCGAATCACCAAACAAACTTCTTATTGGACGAACCTGCGCCCACAAAAGCAATTGACACGCGAAGCGCAATGCTAGCGACATGCACAGTCGACGATCTTCGAAATCTGATCAGAGGGTCAAGCGCGTCGGCTTTTATACATGAATTGTCGAATGTTGAAGCGTAATCGCTGGTGCCCGCGTCCCTTCCCCGAAGTACTACACAATTCACCTCGTGCCTACAATGAGATTACATAAGGCTCATCGACAACAGGCAAGGGATATAGCTATCGATAACATTCGAGAAACTAACAAGTGCCTGCGTTCCCTGCGTCGAGCGATTATTTTAACATTTGTTAACCATTGAAAAGAGGTGACTGCAGAAAGATAAGGAAGTACACGTGTCAATGTCCGCGCTCTTAAATAGCATAGTCTCGATGCTGCACAAACACAAAAGCGAAAAATAAAAGTATTCGTAGTAAAACAACAGCAAAAAAGAAAGAGTTCCAGAGTTTGTAAGTGGGCGTAAGAAGGTTTAAGACGCACCGCGTGAACGACTTCACGTCGGGTGTGGCACCGTTGAGATTGCGAAATGCCGTCTGGCACGACCTCATAGTCCAGTGCGCCAATACATTTGGTGATCTTGTAGGCTCCGAAATAGCGTCGCAAAAGTTTCTCACTAAGTCCTCGTCGACGTATCGAGAACCAAACGCAAACAGGGCCGCCTGGCTGGTATTCTAAGCCGTGTTGTCTAATATTGTAGTGTCGGCTCTTCACCTTCATTGTGGTTGCCATATTGTCCATTGTACATTTCGCAATTTCCTCGATGTATGCTATCGTCGTGCCCTCGCTCAGGCGGTCGTACTCCTGCCTGAGGTTTGTCAGCGTTACTTTCACTATTCCTCCATGCAGTCGAAGAAGTGCTCTTGCGACGCAAATTTTGCGGTCTAGCAGTACATGTTGGTCGCCTTCGACGACGCCTTCTGTTTCTGCCAGTGTTTTGGTTCAGACGGAAAATGATGACACTGGAGCGAGGTGGGATGCTGACTTGACCTTCAAGCACATTCAAGGCGAAAGCGGGGAGGAAGTGCGCAGTCATCCGTCGCGCGCCAGGCACCCAACGTTGGTATAAACCGGGGTGAATAGGGAAGGGGGTGGCGTTCTACTCCGGCTGCAACTGTGCATCTGGTGAGTGCGCGTGGTGGTGCGTCAATATTTTGAGAGCGATCTGCATTGGAGGCCGAGTCTAGGCGCGTCGGTGGCTTGTAGCTTTGTGCGTGCAGTGTGTCTCGGAGCTCGCTTTTTATTAAAGCGATATACAGCACGAATGTCTCTTCGCTCGCTGCCGCTGCCGCGTTTTCTCGCGCCAGGTTTTGACAACCAGTTGACACGGTGATCCAGTGAGATGTGTTTCTGTTTTCTTGGGCACACGTGACACCATGCTTGTTGATTTAGTTCGTATGCCCATGTTTAAAAGCTTATACGCTCGATAAAACTACTAATCTTACTTCATACAGCTGTCCACTTATTTGCTATCGCAATCGATGCTTCGACTTTCCTGCCCAACTGGTACTTTTTCCTCCCTTAACGCTTGCGATTGCGAGCGATGGTATCTGTCAATTGTAGTAAGGACAATTACAAAAAAAACGTGTTGAAGAGACTTCTCGCACGAGAGATGGACGAGAGATGTGAAACAGAGTGATATACAAGACATATCCTAAAGCAGACAGGAAACAAGATAATTGTTTTGTCAGCATGCATATAGCTAAGTACAGAGGCGTAAATAGAATGTCTAGGGCTTCGGAGCAGGCCACTGTAGGTCTATAACTGCAGCGGCTGACTAAAAGCTCCATCAAAGTATTCCAACTCATCCTTCGTTTCGCAAGCAGTGCTCTCTAAGCCTAACTGCCCTTGAGGCCTCAACAGTACACAAGCAAATATGGCACGTAATGCGCTTTTGTTTCGTTCTGCTCCGCAGCTCAAACAAGCGTTTCTAAACGGATGGACGAAATAAATAACGCGACGCGTACATAAGATGGGCGAGAATGAGCCTACTGGACAAAGCAGAACCCGCCGCGGTTGCTCAGTGGCTATGGTGTTGGGCTGCTGAGCACGAGGTCGCGGGATCGAATCCCGGCCACGGCGGCCGCATTTCGATGGGGGCGAAATGCGAAAACACCCGTGTACTTAGATTTAGGTGCACGTTAAAGAACCCCAGGTGGTCGAAATTTCCGGAGTCCTCCACTACGGCGTGCCTCATAATCAGAAAGTGCTTTTGGCACGTAAAACCCCATATATTAATTATTAACTGGACAAAGCAGAATGGCCGTTGCAGAGCCCTTACAGAGTACATTCTGGTCCATGGCCAAGCAACTTTCCTACATCAGTAGCTATCGGAGCTTGAATGGTCATTGCCAAAATTAGTTTAACTTCGCGGGTCGCAAGAGTGCGTGGAAAAGACCTTTTCTCGACTATGACAGTGTAGCTTCCGCATCTAACGCATTTTCAGTAACCATGGAAATCTCTTTCTTCACCCTCTTTGGCGCGTGACTTTGAAGCTCCAAGCCTCGCGTCTCAGTGGACGCTGTCGACTTTCGCACCTTTTATTATCCTTGGTCCCTCCCATTTACGTTACAGCTCGCGCTATGTAGCGTCTCATTTTACCATTATTTCTTTCGTCTTTTGTTGAAGTTGAGCATCAAGTAACTTATCTTCTTTTTCTCCTCGTCGGCTCCCAGACTGTCCACCTTATAGAAAATGCACAGCGCATTGCTCCTCCAAAACACGTCCATGTTATCTGTCAAGCGCTGGTATTCTTTGATGGCTTTCTTTCGGGCGTTCTTTGTTAGTTTTGCTATCCTTAATATTGTTCGCCCCCTTTGTCTTTCTTCTGACTTATAGGCTGATTCAGTGCACAGCTTGTTTCGCAATATTTTAAAGCCTATAGCTTACTGGCGTGTACGAAGCTTTCGCTTCTCTTTGTAAGTAAGCGTCTTGTCTGTTATTGTTCTTTTGTTGCATGAGATTACAAGCCACAGCACTCAATTATCCCGTGGGCATCGAATAGACACACGCAAATTGTAGACTGCAAAACCAAAAGCGCTTCCTTTCTTCTTTTTCTTTCTTTACGTGCACGTTATATAATTCACACTTTCATTCTTCATAAACTGGGCTGTATGGACTATTTCAGGCCTGGTATGGTCCACTTCTTGGTGCTCGCGATGTGCATCTGCCGGAAATCCACTAAATGCACGAAAAATAGACATATCACTAAATTTTTCTGGGGCAAGTTTGCCGATACTTGAAAAAAAGAACTATTGTTGCACAAATTAAACATACGGAAAGAACAGAACATATGACAGAACTGGCGCTCCAGAAATAAGGTATTTGTATACGGACCCCGTAGAAAATTAGAAAAAAAAAGCGTACGAAATAATTCGCTTTTTTATCGTTTCATCAATCTAGAAAGAAGAAGTATAACAAAACGAATCTCGCTTTCAAAAAGAGACCATGAATTATCGCTAAGGTGATATGTCTCTCTTTTCGTGATATGAATAAAACATTTTATACTGCATAATATATCGAATCAATGATAACAACAGCGCCCACAGGGGTACACTAAAAGATCTTCTGTTATTTGTGTTAGTTTTATCTGCGCTAAATGCGTAATCGTAATTTTTTCCAAGTTTCGCTTCGAGGTGCAATACTGTACGTAGGTATTGCTAAGTGTTATTATGACTAATGAATGAATATGAAAAATAACGATTCAGTTCTCAAGAGCTGCCCGTTGTATTTCGTGTTACTACAACTTTGCTTTTTTTTTAAAGCTCTTCTAGGACAGGCGAGAAACTTGATAGAATAAGATCATGTCATATCGTAGTTTTGTAGTTACCGTAATATATCTTTGTGTTTCGACTGTCTCCGAAATTGCCCTCAGCTAAAATTTCTTTAGAAAGGGGGCAGCTTCTACAGAATACCATTAGGCCTACAAATGGAAATTGCAGCCTACGGGAACAATACCAGAATGAGAGAGTGAAAGATTAGGCGCCTCTACCTGAAGACGCGTAACGTAAATAATATTCTTCATAAGTGGTGTCTCAAATGAGAAAACAATTTTGTCTGACAAACGCATGATCAATCCAAAGCTGTGAAATTTAAGCTATCATTGCAATATCGCCGGTTCATGTGACTTTGACCTATCAGCTATGCCTCTAACCATATACCTTCTCGATGAGCGTTTCTACACCAATGAATGCCGAAGTCTATACAGGCCGCTTTGCTTCAACGGTGAAGGAAAGCGTCGTTACAAAAAAAAAAAAAAAAAAAACTGCCGGCTGGTAATCGAAATAGCCCTTAGAGGGGTCATAGCAATGTGCTGCAAGTAGTGTGATAGAATACGTTTGCAATGACGAAAGCACAAAATCTAACAGTAAAAAAGAGCAATAATAGAAACTGCTTCATGTGCAGTTAATTTCGAAGACCACTTAAATTTTTTCATATTACACGTATACTTCTCGTAGTGCATTGCACTTGGCAAGACAATCTATCACCACTTGTACAAATAAAAGGAAACAGATGTTTCAAAACGTCTCCGGCGTTGTAATCTGCCTGCTCTGGAATATTCGGACTGTGCCAGGCGCATTCTTTAAGGCCCTTGGAAGGTGGCATCAGAACGAAGGCCCAAAATCACAGACACTGCACATTTATTTCCTGCTCTATACGCTCTGAACCATCGATGACTAAATTACGCAGTAGTGATAGTGAAATAACCTGCGCTCCCGACTTGAGACAGCACATTCCATCCGCTCCGTTTCTCAGTGGAGGGTAATATGGAACACAGTCAAACGCGTCTGGGAGAAATAGCTTCTCTGTCGCCCTCAAGCATTACACAGAACAGTTTTTTTACGTGTGACTGCGACAAAGCTGCATATCATGCTAGCGCTTAGCACTGCTTACTCCCTCCACTTGCTGCTGCAGCTCATGGCTTCGTTGAATGTTTCTCGCCGGTCGGGTTAAGCGTGAGCGGGGTACAGAGCAACCGTCAGCAAGTTTGCTTGCGTGTAATTGCAAGCTTCATTGTTGGAATTGCGTCACAAATCTCTTGCGTATGTCGTCATCGGCGCGCCTTTCAGCTCAAAATATGCTAAGCCAACATGCCCACGTTTCGAACATAATGATGTGACTGCAGTTTTAGCCATTATATTAAATCTCTATTGTCAAATGACGACGATAGATCCTGTTCTCGTGCAATAAACAGGGAATTTTTCTAATCTCTCTGCTATGAATGATCTCAAACGAAAAGTTATAAAGAAATGGCTCGATGGGGCTGCCAAGAGATAAAAAACATTTAAACGTTGCTGATATCTGCCGTTCTGCTTCAAGATAAGGAAAAGTGAACGACAAGACTCAGAAGCCGAAGGTGCTGTTCTGATGGAAAAATAGTAGGGTCAGCGAGGTGTTCGTGGTTTAGCAGTAGGAAATTATCGGTCGAGAAAGAAGAAGCGAAATGAAAGCCTATGGAAGATGTACTGAAGCGGCTAACGACATCGCTAATTGCTGCGTAATTGCTAGTTTTTCTCTCAGCCAGCTATTCAGGACGTTGGCCTGCGTCCTCCTACTTTCCATTCAATGCTTCTTATTTGCCTTTTGCGCTTGCGTCGAATCGCATCTGCCCGCGGTGTCCGACAGAACATAGAACGTTGATTAGCGAAGTCAGTGCTGCAACCAAGCGTGTGATTCGCAGACACTCGGTAGTTGCTTTTGTTGAACTCGTGGATTCGAGACAAACAGGATATCCGGCGCTGGACTTTTGGTCGCAGCATCCAATTACGCATCACGCAATCTCATTGCTTCTGTCTCATTTTCCAACCGCCGGTGTAGTTTTCGTACGCGTGCGTTTGGGAGCTATGTAACTGGTTTTAGTTTATTCTTTGAGGGGACACTGAAATGCTCAGTGAATTTTCCTTTCTGGTGGCTCGCCACTGTCCCGAGCCGTAAAGCTCAGCAGGCGATTAGCGTGCTTATTTTCTTTCTACGTATTATCTTGCCTTCTCAACGAGCTGTTTTAGTCAGAACGATTAATAACGCGCTGAAAGATGTAGCGTGTAGATTAAAATGTTACTGTGGCACCTTGGAAAATACTGACTGCGTAAGGCCTGGTCTCTCTATCGTGCAGCTTTGTGTTAGCAACGAGACCATAGAAAATATCCTGAGCTACGGCGTTGAGTGCCGCAATATGACCCCAACTCGATGACAGAGCACTCACAAAGAAAAAATACAGTGACTGTAGCCTCTACCATTACCCGCGCTGTGTCCCACGAAAACAGTGCTGCGCTTTATGAAGAGGACTGAGCATTCCGACAACCTGGGATAGCGTGGTGAATGCTGTTGGGTGTACTCGCGCCTCAGTTGTTCGATCTTTCCTTATTGTCTTCCTCTTACAGTGAAGCTGTTTATGGCTAAGTTCTGGAGCATTTCGTCTCCGTGGATATAGACCATCAATCGTTCATACTATAGCCCATCCTGAAGATAGTGCTATGTGGGGCTGAACCGCGGTGGAGGTGAAGCAGGCGTTAAGAACTCCCCATACGTGGGCCGATCTCGAATATAGTGCAATACCGGGACGACCAGCGGCGGAGGTGCAGTTCGTCATTAAGGGGCCCATATTTACAGCTTCGCTAGTCATCCTTCTTCACAGTGTGGAACGGCACTGACTTTTTGTCCCCTTTCCACTCCCCAACTGTATAGTTGCAAGCCAGGCGCAACATTGTTAACCTCCCTGCCTTTCCTTTTCTCCCCCTCGCTTTCTCTGTAATGTCTGCTCGATGCTAAGAAAACGCACGCATGCCAGATAAGCATTTTTCGCATTGCTTTTCTCATCCCTTTTTCTTCCCTTTGGGCAGTGGGGAGGGAAGTGGTCACTGCTGTAGTTCTTGTGATGTTCACTGACGTCTAGCTCAGAAATACCAATGCCCGTTGCCGAAACTTTATAAAGCGCCCAAGCGAACAGTTCTAGTGCGGACCCTCAGATTACCGTCTCAAATTTTCCCTCTGAGTCACTGCGCCGCTGCTGCAGCAAAGAATACTGCGCCTGTCTATTTGAGCCCTCGATAGGATTATTTTGTTGAGCAGTGCCTTGAAAGCTTATCAATAAACCGGCGACTACGTGATATACCTTGAGCGATGCTAGTAATAAGAAGCTAAAGTAGGGCGCCCCACCTCCACAAACGAAGACCGCACAGACGACAGTGTTGTCACTTAGTCATGTTTTCCGGGTTCTCTTTGAAATAGATTATGTCTGTGCACCTGCGTGTGCTTACTTCACTTGATGGCGCACGAAACCTTTCAAGAGTTACAATGCCAACTAGCACGTTGGTGCTCAGCACTATAGGCGGAATAGAACGTTTCATTAGTTTGTTTCTTTCTTGAGAAACTGCGAAAACGACGTGTACGTAAGTCTGCGTGTGTTAGAGTCGTACGTGCTTTGTTAGGAACGTCCTCGATGTTGCTTACCGTTCGTGGGCGGGAGTCATTGAAGATTTTTAGGCTGCATTCATTATGTGGGGTCTTTTGACCTAGGTGGCGGAATATGGGTTTAGGAAGTGAGGACTTGGGTCAACCTTCGAAACATGCTGCGCACCACACCATGCGGAAGACACGTGACTCCACAGAGAAGCAGTGCATCTCAAGACACTGCCAGCCTCCGCTGAACGATGAATCCACACCTCATTGCGGGTCGCTTGGCCCCGCTGCTAATGCTGCCGGGCCTCATGAAGGTAAAGGTACTGTAGAACTTGGTGGGCAGCTCGTTGTTCTAAATATGCAAGTAGTTATCGGAGAATGTGCATTGATAGCTCACAAGCGAAGAAACAAACATATTGTAATGTCCTGTTAACACGCGTTGCTTTACCTCTAGTTTTTTTTAACTGAATAGTCAGGGTCAATGTTTTTTTTTTCTTACAAAATGCGGACATTTTTTAAATAATTACTTTGGAATCAATTATTTCGGCCTATTTCGACAACAATCAGACGCGACATTGCAGCATGGGCAGCGAACCATATAGCAGCAAGTCTGCTTTCTATTTGGGCCCAACGGCCAGGGGAAGATACACCTACGCCCATGGCGCTCACCGCGCGTACTGAATTGAAGAGATCAGAAACTGCCCTATTTTTTCCATAATTGTGCGATGATCGATTCGAACCTGCCACTTCCAGAAGAAAAAAAAAGAGACATTAAACTAAAATACTTCTAAGAAGTCGAGGATTTGAAGTTTGGCTTTGTTTTGATTCGTATCACACCTAATAGATTTGTGCATAACGTCCAATGCTCCTTCATTATACACTTCCTGTTTGCCGCAATGCGTAGTCTCCTTATGAAAATGCATCTGTGTGTTCGCTTTCTTTTTTAGACCGCAGTCTACATGAGCAAGTGTGGTGCGCGTCTACACTGTCAAGAAATTTGAGAGCTCGAAGAACACATGGCCCCACGAGAATATTACCTTTCTTTTCGTGCATAACTAGTGCTGATTCCTTCACTCGCGCTGTTCTTTTGGGCGTTTTTCCCCAGTTTACTCTATCATTCATGTAAATTTCTGCAACGATATAAACAAAATAAATTTCAACAACGATGCAAAAATGTTTTCACCTTGCCAACGCCTTATAGAGTTTTGGCATCTCTTCGGTGATATTCAGAACAGTGTATAAGACTGAGAGCCAGAAGGTCCTCCGATCAATAATGTTAAGTGTAACTGTGGATGTGCAAATATTCTCAACTTTTCCATATAAAATCCAATATATTGTCCTAAGCTCCTCAGTTTTCGTACCAAATAGTCCCTGTGTGTCAAAACAAATATTTTTGAATACTTTTCGAACAGTCCAAAATTGTTACCTATAGCCAATCAACATAAAACTGGAGCCAAGATGCGATAAAATTCTAAAGCCCTATAATACAACCCATAGCCACAAAACATAAAAACTTACGCAGTAAACCTCAGGGAGCGAAACTTAACCGGCTAAATCCCGATTATTCGAACTCTCCGAAAAGTATTGATCCTATTCGGCTCCTATTAAGCAAGGCTTCACAACGTGCAATCTGATGACAGAAATTTATGAACGCTGTTAATACTATAAGAACGTGACTTTATAGTACCGTTGACGTTTAAGTACCAAAGGTATCGGAAGTATCCAAAAAGTACATTATATTCGAATCAATTCCGTTCTGGCACTATTCGATTCCCATATTCTATTTGGTCTCAAATATTATTATTTGCACTTCACTACTTAATATAGATGTACTTTGCAACCGCGAAGCACTGTACACAATTCACGTTCTCAATAGAGTGATCTTGCGTATTCTTTTCAGTAAGATTTATAGATGATGAAGATAAAAGCAGGTGACACCGCATGCGCAGTTTGGATATTGGCCATTGCAGAATCTTGGACACCGAAAGTATCGGGAAAAAATATTCTTGTTTGAAACCAAGCATTCGTGTGTGTTTGTGCGTGCATGCGTGCGGGTGTGCGTGTGTGTGTGTGTTGCGGACTCAAGGGTAGCGTATCGTGCTGCCGCCGTGTTGTAGCGGCGCCTGCCTCACGAAGCTCGACCGACGTTACTTATTGGGTAGCGTGGCATTGTCGGCGGGCTGCAGGCTTCCGGTAGACCTTGGCGACCAAGCAAGGGCGAGACGATTTCTAGTGCGAAACTTGCACGGTTTATTCAAAGGTAGATGAAAGAAAATAAGAAGAGCGTGAAGTGAGTAAAAGTACATGTCAGAGCCCCTTAAATAGGCTCTCTACAATGGTGGGCGGGATCTTGCTTCCGTCGACGTCACGTGACCGGCACAGAAAGAGGGTCCCTCCGCCTCTGGTTATACCGAGCCTGCTGAAAGGAAGAGGTCGTCCCGCCTCCTGGAATTGTAGACGCCTGTCCGCCTCTTCTGCGCGTTGCGGGTTCTTGGAAGTTCTCCTCTAGGTCCATTTCCAGAAATGGTCTCTCTAAACTCGCACACCCACACACACATACACACACAAAAGAGGCCTGTACACTGCGGGGCTTCCGGAAGACAGACAGACACTCGAAACGGTCATGGCGAATTAGAAAGTCACGATTCATTTCGACGAGGCCTGGTGGAAGAAGGTCGCGTGAGAGAAAGTTCTTTCTGCACGTGGAGCGGGACGCCAACAATAGCAGGCGAAGTCACGCCTCATTTCGACGAGGTAGGGCGAGATGGTCGCTTGAAATTCATTTCAACATGTGGTGCCAGACGCCAACACTAACACCATTTCCGGCGGGGGAGGAAGCTCCCGACGTGTAGGGGCCAGCAGCTGCTGTACGAGGGATCGGCGTTTCGGTAGCAGAATTCCCCTTAGAGGTGACAAACCCTTACTTCGTAGCAGGTAGATTCTTGGGAGTGGTGATCAGCCCTCGTGGCGCTTTTGTGACTTTTCTCCCTGGTCCGGTCCGGTGAAATTGGTCTTGCAAGCAGGTCTCGCAACTTTTCGTCTACTGCGTGGGCAAGCAATCACCCCAAAACAATGCCGGACCCACAACCACAAAGCAGCAAGCACAAGCCCACCCACCCCCAAGACACACCCGGCTTAAAAAAAAAGAAAACCTGCTACACCTTTCCCATTCCTTACGCGCGTCCTCCCCCCCTGAACACTAAAACAGCCATTTCTTGAAAGCGTTCAGACGTGGTTATTAAAATCAGCTAACAATCGACTACACTTCGGAAAAACGTATGAACGAACGTAAAAATGCCACGGAAACCCGGGTGAGCATGAGGCTTTCGTTACTTTAGGGGTAACGACTCAAACCATCGGCATTGCCGTTAAGCTTACCCTTCTCGTAGCGAATGTCGAAGGTGTACTGTTGAAGAGCCAAGCTCCAGCGCAAAAGACGGCCGTTTTTCGTAGACATGGACTGCAGCCATGTGAGGGGACAGTGGTCAGTCTCTATGGTGAACCTTGAACCGGCGATATAGCAAGCTAGCTTCTGCACCGCCCATAAAACGCAGACGGATTCCTTTTCTGATGCACTGTATGCTTCCTCACGAACTGAAAGCTTTCTACTGGCGTGCAGTACAGGGTGTTCGTTCTCGTCATCTCTTTTGACAGAGCACCACCCCCACACCCCTGTCGCTGGCATCACACTAAAGAATGAATGGCTTAGAGTAGTCGGGTGCTTTCAACAATGGCTGACTCGTTAGTGCGCTCTTCAGCATACTAAAACCCTTTTCTTTTTCGTCATCCCACCTTACCATTTGTGGTTCGGTTTTTCTGAGAGCATCCGTTAGAGGACTCGCAATCTCGGAATACCGCGGTATATATCTTTGATTATAACCTGCCAAGCCAAGGAATGATCTGATGTCCCGCTTGGTGCGTGGTTGCGGGAAGTTGTCTATTGCAGTCACTTCAAGCTCGGAAGGCCGACGATGACCTTGCCCTATTACATGACCTAGATAAGCTACCTCCGCGCGCCCTAATTGGCATTTCGGAGATTTAATAGTTAAGTTGGCCTCTCGTAGACGACACAGCACGGTTCGCAGGTGTTACATATGGTGGGCCCATGATGAAGAAAAGATTGCTATATCATCGAGATACGGAAGTGCAAAGTCCTGCATTCCTCGTAGCACCTGGTCCATAAGGCTAGATAAGCAATACGGCGCATTCTACAATCCAAAGCTCAGGACTTTCGGACGAAAGGTTGCCATCGGGGAAATAAACGCCGCAAGCCTGCTTGCCCTCTCGGTCACCGGAACCTGCCAATACCCTCTGACTAATTCGAGCGTAGAGATGGAATGAGCGCTGCTCTCCTTCTCAAGCCTTTCCTCGATATGCGGTTTCGGATAAGTCAGGTCCTTCGTGAATAAATCGAGCCTGTGGTAGTCGATACATGGTCGCGGCTGTTTTCCTGGGACCTCAACCAAGATAAGAGGCGAGGTACAATCACTCTCTCCTGGCTCGATTACACCTAGCTCTAACATCTTGTTTATTTCAGTGGTCATGACTTCACGTTGACGAGGCGAAACGCGATAAGCTTTCGAACGAACTGGGTCCGACGAGGTTAACTCGATATCGTGAACGATCGCAGTGGTCCTGCCCGGTGTGTCTGAAAATCCGTCTTTAAATTCAAACACGAGTTCCCTCTGTTCGGCCCTTTGATTGGGATTCAACTCCGCCTGTTCTACTAACTTATCAATGGTCTCGTGAATTTCTTTTGCCTCCGTCACTGCTATTAACTCTGGAAAGTCGACAGGCATTTCCTCAGGTTGGTTAAGGGACATGTTCACAATGGCTTCCCTCTGCCGGTAGGGTTTAAGTAGATTGCTATGGTACACTTGTGCTGTCCTTCGTTTTCCCGGTACCGTGATTACGTAGTTTGTTTCAGATAATTTCTGAATTATGTCAACCGGTCCTTCCCATTGAACCACTAGTTTGTTTTTCAACGAGGGTTTCAGGTTCATTACCTTTTCGCCCACTTCAAAGAGTCGCATTCGAGCCGTCCTGTCATAGTAATGCCTAGCATTGCTTTGTGCCTTACGCATTTCCTGCCCTGCTAATTCCCGAAAAGCGTGCAGACGGTCCAACAGCTCTAGCACGTATGCCACAAACGAAGGTTCGTCTGCCCAGCCTTCCCAGGCTTTTGGAACAATGCGAAGAGGGGAGCAAAGGCAGCGTCCGTAAACGAGCTCTGAAGGTGAAAAACCTGTTGATTCGTGCGGTGCAGTTCGAAGCGCGAACATGGCTGCAGGCAAGCAACTCTCCCAAGCCGATTTGTGCTCATACCAAAGAGCTCGCAAAAGCCGTTTTATGACTGAGTGGACTTTCTCTACCGCGTTTGACTGCGGGTGGTACACTGAACTATGAATAATTTTAATACCGCACCTTTGCAGAAACGTCGAGGTCAGTGCGCTCGTAAAGACGGATCCTTGATCTGACTGGATTTCTGCGGGAAACCCTACTCGCGCGAAGATAGATAAAAGTGCGTTGACGATCTCCACCGAGCTTATTTCTTTGAGAGGCACTGCCTCGGGAAATTTCGTTGCGGGAGATGGTCGGCTGAAATTCCTTTCAACACGTGATGCCAGACGCCAACCCTAACAGTCTGTGTGTGCGTGTGCGTGTGCGTGTGCGTGTGAGTGTGAGTGTGAGTGTGTGTGTGTGTGTGTGTGTGTGTGTGTGTGTGTGTGTGTGTGTGTGTGTGTGTGTGTGTGTGTGTGTGTGTGTGCGCTTGTGTGTGTGTGTGTGTTTGTAGTCGTTCGTGAAATCTTGAAGTTGTGTCTTGAAATCTTGGCGAAATCTTGAAGTTAGGCTTGGGGGAGGATTATTTCGTAAAGACTCCTTTGAATATCTAATCGATGGTTACATTCATGCATACCGATGCACAAATAACGATTGCTAATGCGTGCAAATCACATACTGCGACAACACCAAACTCTCTCAGTGCACACCACCATTGTTGCTGCACAGTCAAACTGTTTGCACACTTGAGTGCACGCTAAAAGGGTAGCTTTCGTGTTTCAGCCTCCATTGCACTTTATTATCACTCATGCAGACGCATTTGAGCAAAAACTAGCAGTATGTGCGGAAACATCCCCGCATAATAGAAAGCTCAACACGCATTACGGTGGTGAATGGGTGACTTAAATTGTGCGTCCGCTTTTGTTCACTTTAGGCACTCCATGACAAGTGAGTTTATTTGCACCCCATGTAAAAGGTATTTTTATACTGATCAGCATGTCCGCTGATGTTAGATTCGGTCTTTCAAGTTGCAAGGGGAACGGCAGATATAAAGCGTAACGAACGTATTTCCTTTAATGTTCTGTGTAAGGTACGATTTGATGCAAGATTGCTCATGAAGCGAAGAAGTCTGATTATGGAAGCCATGGTGTTTTAGGATTATCTAGTTTGTACAGCGAATAACTATCCTTACAATGCGTATTTTTGTAAGCCAGTACATTTGTTACACGGAAGTGCGGTCATTCCTTTTTCCGGAGCAACGATGTAGTTATCGTTCTTCTTTACTAATTTCGAGAAGGACATTCATTGTGAATAGCAATTACGCCGTTCGTTTTACGTTTTTAAGACCAACTCAAGTATTGTCAAAATCTTTGCTGGACTGGGGCAGCCCAAATATTCGAATAAAACAGCACGGAAATTTCACCACGAATAATGTGCATATGTATACTAACATCAGAATAGCGGCAATGTGTCTGCTGTGCGGCGTAGTAAATAGGATCTTCCGCTTGAACAAGCAGATGCGTTGAAGTTCTCCTCCGTGTATTTTCCTGCCAGCATATCTACAGCTAAAATATTTTGCCTCTGATTTGTTACTTTCTTTTATTCATGGGATTTCACCATGCCATTGAATAAACCCAAAGAACACTTATTATTTAAAACTTTTTAAGAACCTGCAGCCGTAACACATACAATGGTAAGCTTCCTCTCCGCAAGCAACATCGTCATCATGCGCTACGGTTTGACCGGCTGTGGATACAGAAAAACACGCACAGACGCTCACACGATCAGTGTGTGTCGCGCACATCACCCCCCTCAAATTGTCAAGCGTAAGAGCTGTGCCACAGTGTAGTGGTTAGCGCCATTTGTGATCGAACTAATGTCCCGGTGGCCAGGGATATTAGTTCGCTTACAAATGTTGATGGCCGAGCAAAGTTTTCTTTTAAAATGGAAACATCACTTTGCAGACCTGGCGGGTTTCTGTGACCATGGGTACTGCGTGGCTACTCTCTAGCCGAATAGGCAAACACTCACTGTGGAGGACGGGCCACCGCGCGCGCCGCTCGGTTCCTTGCGCGACCACAACATGGCACTCGCCTGCGCGCATCCTTCACGATAACTCCACCAACAACTACCCATAGTCAAGCAATATAAGTGTCTCGGCGTATACATTTTTGAAGGAAAGACTTACTCAAACACCCACCAAGGTAATTTGAAAATGAAGAAGAAGCGGAATGCGGCAATAATTAAACATAGAGCACTTGGGAGTCACAATAAATATGAGGCGGTGCGCGTAATCTCGAAAGGAGCAATGGTGCCAGCTCTAACGTTCGAACATGCCATTCTGTGCCTAAAAGCGGATGTACTGCAGGGGCTGCAGAAACACCGAGGAAGAGAGAGAGATGCAAATGACAGAAAGGCAGGGATGGAGGGAGAAAGGCTGGAAGTTAACCAAATATCGGTAGGCTGGTTGGCTATCGGAGCCCACGGCAAAACCAGAAATGAGGCACTGCAGGATGACATGAGTTTGTCCTCCTTTGAAGTCAGAGAAGCACAGAGCAAAATTAGTATTGAAGAAAGACACAGGAACGTGGTCGAAAACACATGGGCGGCTAAAGTACACAAGTATCTGTATCTGAAAATCCTAGACACAGAATGAAGGAAGAGAGCAAGGAAGTTGACAACTAAATAAAGGGTAACTGAAACTGTAAACAGACAACGAGCAGTCATCAGCAAAACAGTCAAACAGACAGTGAATTACATGCAATTAATGGAAATAGAACAGACAATGAAAATTTGCGATAGTTAAAATCAAATTATGAAGTTTTAAGAGTCAAAACCACAATCTGATTATGAGGCACGCCGTAGTGAGCGACTGCCGATTGGTTTTGACCACCTGGGGTTCTTTAGCATGCTCCTAAATCTAAGTATACGGGTGTCTTTTTTTTTCATTCCTCTCCCGCGACCTCGTGCCCAGCAGCGCAACACCAAAGCCACTAAGCAACCACGGCGGATGAGGTTTACAAGAATGAGAAGAAAGAATTTAAAAGGGAAAATTTGTAAGATAAGATGAAGGGAAGCGCCTTGCTATTTGCGGCTCGAGCTGGTTGACTAACAGCAGAACATACCGCAGCACATATTCACAACTACATGAGACATGTATACACAGTAGCAAACATTCGAAGCCCACACATCACATCCTAATGGAATGCGAAGGAATTAACCCAGTAAGGCCCATAGGACACGTACACTTTCCCGAAGTGCTTTGATTTAAAGTGGACGGAAACGTCAACCGGTCAGCAGTGGAGATAAGCAAGAACCGTTTAGAATATTGCTTGATAAAAATCAGGGAAAGTGTTTATACTACCGGATCCGTTACAGACATATGTAGCGCTCCAAGGTAGGTATAGACGTTTTGAGGACGAGAAAAACGATTAAATGGATGTATAGTAAAATGCTAGAATGAAAAGCATGTATATCATACCTGAGTAACTGAAGCAGGCTAGGTGACTATTTGTCAATGCCAGTTTCAAAGGGAATGTCAATAAATCATCATCGTAACAGTCATGATCACCGCCATATTCGAAACAAGATGAGCAAATATTCGCAACAATATGAGGCATGTGTATGCTGCAGGAAAATCCGAATCCTTGACTCGCGAGTTCCTTCCACTGCATTCTTGATGCCAACAGACACCAGCGAAATCGAAGCTTACCTCTTGACCCTCCGCAACAGTACCTCATGGGACATAGATGACCATAAGATTCAGCCAGTAAAATATGTAGCCGATATAATAAGCCCAGTCCTAGAACATGTTTTTAATTGTTGCCTCGAACATGCAGTGTTCCCTAAACGAATGCAGATTGCTAAAGTAACCGTTGTCCATAAAGGTGGAGACAAAAACGATCTATCAAATTATCGGTCAATTTCTATTCTTCCGATTTTCTCAAAGTGTTTTGAAAAGGTACTGTATACACGAATGTCTAGTTTCTGTGGGAAATTTAATATACTAACGCCAAGCCAGCATGGTTTTAGGAAGAGCTTTTCTACAGAGACTCCACTTCTAACCCAAAAAGAACTAATCTTAGACTCCTTTGAGCAAAAGCTTTTCACTCTTGGTATTTTCATCGATTTCTCGAAAGCGTTTGACCGCATCAATCACCAAACAATGTTAGCCAAACTCGAACACTACGGTTTTCGCGGAAAATGTCTTGACATAATTAGATCCTACCTCAGTTCTCGCGTCCAACAAGTAACAGTAAACAGCGAACTATCAGATGCTAAACATATTTCTTCTGGCGTTCCGCAGGGAAGTGTTCTGGGACCTCTGCTTTTCCTCCTTTATGTCAATGACAAAGTCTGCTTAAGTAAGATCCCAACATTTGTGATCTACGCAGATGATACCACTCTCTTCTTCCGAGCAGCACATGTACGAGATCTTGAACAGCAAGCTACAGAGTGTTTGCACCTACTTCATGAATGGTCTGAATCGACCTCGCTAATCATAAACAGGAAAAGAAGTAAAGCTGTATTATTTAGGCCTCGTAACAAGATTGCTTCTACTACACAGATCTGCTTAAAGATGGGTTCGTCGCCCATTCAAATAGTTCCCGTGGTCAAAAGTCTGGGTGTTTTCTTTAACGAAAATTTATCGTGGGACGATCACTTTGAAATGGTCAGGGGCTGTTGTTGTCAAGTCAAAGGTTGTTGGTATCGTGTCCCGACTGCGATATTTCCTACCGAAGCGTGTTGAGCAAATGCTGTACAATGCACTGTTTTCTTCAGTCGTTAATTACTGTATCTTGCCTGGGGCACCACGTCATTTATCAATATCAGATGGCTGCACATGCTTCAGAAGAGAATTGTTCGAAATATTGTTAATGCTTCGAGATTTGAACATACCGCACCGATCTTTGCGTCACTTGGCATCACCCCCCTTCCCCAACTGCATGAAAATTTACTGTTAAGGCAGTATAAAACAAGTATAAGACAGAATAATACATTTATGTTAGATCTGGCAATGTTGAAATCCAAGGAACTTAAGTATGCTAACCGCACTGGCTTCACGTGGTTTATGCCTAAAACGCGAACGAATTATGGTCGCCAAATGCTTAGCTACGTTCTTCCACAGACGTTAAATAACGCGCTGAGAATTGATGTAAATTTATGTACTGCTGAAACTTTTGTCATAGTGCTTTGTGCTTTCTTTTGTTTTTGCCTGTAATGTTCAAATACCGTTTCATTTGTGTCAATGTTACTATTGCGAATGCTTTACACATGCTGTATGAGACACTGCGATACTGTTGCCAAGTCATTGTAGGGTGCGTCGACCTCTGTCAAGCCTTTCTTCTGGCTTTTTGTTGACGCACCCAACATCCTCATGATGATGTTGAATAAAGAATTGAATTGAATTGAAATACGGCGTTTGCTGGTACAGTTGCTACATTTCTTTGATGTTCGTTAGAGTGATTGAGAATTTTTTTATTTTATTAATTTTAAATACTGCGATCTTAAACAAGATCTTAGCAGCCTGGTACACGAGTAGGTTTACAAAACAAAATAAATACAAAAATGGGGAACTGCACTAAAAAATTCTTCACACAAGCGCTTCACAATTTGAAAGTTTTTTCTTGCATTAAATTCCCCTCTCCCGCATACCGCAAAGTAAGGTAATGCTACCTCACCTAGGTCTAGAATCTGGCCTTTCCAACGGTTTCATGATGCGCGGGTGACCTTTTGCATTCAATCTCGAAAAATTTATTGTAACATGCAGGATTACGTAATTAGTATTATAATATGGTCATGAACTTGTTCGCCAGTATAGCGAGGTGATGTGACCAGACACATTCTAAGGAAATGACGAGGACGTTTTTAACTGTGAACTCTGCTCTACAGCGAGTCATACTATGTATTCTCTAACTTTCCACTTCCGCAATTTTGCACGGGAAATCCACGTGCGATGCTCAGTATATTCTCCGCGCAGTTGTCAGGTGTTCCCGCTTCAGTGCATCGCTTTAAGAGAGAGAGAAAAGACGAGTAGAAAAGGAAGTAGGTTGACCAAAGGTGTTTCTGCTTAGCTACCCTGCACGGGGGGAAAGAATGGGGAGTGTACGCTGTTGTAACGTACCCGAAGAAAGATAAGGATAAGGACAGACAGAAAGATAAGGAGAGCCTTATCTTTCTGTCTGTTTCTTTTCCTCCCCATCCTCATCGCTTTCTGCATAGCCGCTCCTGGTACTGCCTCTATCGGCCCCATGAACCTCTTTCACTTACAGTTACGACACTTTCCTGTTGTCAACCAGCACTGGGAACTTCTGTAATAGCTCTACTGGGTACCGGTATCGATCGGGCCAGCAAAGGCAGGAAAAGCAAGACCAAACGAATGAAGCGAAAGAAATAAAAGAAAACAGCCATCACAAACAAAGGTACGCATTCATCGCTGTATTCCCAAAGTGCAGTCATTATCCGTCGATTACAAGGCGAGAACAGGAGAGGTCGCAGTCGCCAGGGGGCCTGCTTGTTTCTGCTCCGGGAAGCAAGATATCGTTGCTATCGTGAGCCGTGGTGTAGCGCTGATTGCTTGTTACCCGGGAGTGGTTCGCTATCCGTCTCCATTCTCAGAGCGTCACCTGCGAAGTGGTGAGGGAGGGGGGTCGGTTGTGTAGCTTGTAAGCTTCCTGATTTCTCTAGAGGCACTATCCCGGGAATGAAGCACAGCAGCGGTCCCCAAGCGCCACTGCCGTTTGTTGCGCAGTGATTGCAGCAGAGACTTTCTTCGCCTTTTCTTCACACGCCCTCGCGTTGCATTTAATTAAGCTGCGCAACTGAGGTAAAAGTGAAAAAAAAGAAAGTATCGGTGTGGAAAGCTCGTAGGACTTGGGAATACTTTCCCGTCACGTTCTGGTGTTGCTTTTTCTTTTTTTTTGCTGTGTTTCTTCATCACATTGTGAGTTCGCTGTGTTTGACTACATGGGCGTGCATCGGTTCCGTTAAGCATGGCCATCGTGGTGTCGCCATCCTATGGCTATCTCCTTAACTCATCGCCTATCACCTCCGTCATCACGTCGCGAAAAAAGAAACGGTATCGCACGCTATGTAAATCAGTGCTGTGCGAAACATATTGCACGTAGCTGGCTATCCAGCATGAGTTGCTGTTTTGAAAAGAGTTACTGATATGAAATTATTGACTGCAATTACTTATTGCGATTTGAAACTGAGTGCACTGCGCCTATGCAACGCAGCCGGCGCTATCATGATGACTGTTCGTTCAGCTGGCATTCTAGTGTAATAAAAGAAAGCTTCTACTGCGCTCCAATATCCCGTAGTACTGCGTGCTGGTCAGTCGACGATTCCCAGGTGACTTCTAAAAATTTGTCCAATATGCACCTCGATTATCTTACTGCTTTCCAAGTTTCATAAAGTGGCAGCCAATTTTTGTACGTGACTGACGACGTAGTAAAAGCGATCCATCACGAGACTGGTATCCGACCATTGGGAACGCGATAAATTAGTATCCATGTACATGAGGTATGCATGCATATGTGTATTTAGTCATTGCACGAAGCTTGGATACCGATGCCTGAAATCCGCCTTCCACCAATGGCTCTGAATGTAAGCGTGTGTTGCCTGTCACAAATGGGCGCGACGAGAACGCACATAGGAAGAATATCCCATTCGAGCCGTGCAGCAGCAATTCAACTGATTGCGTATAGACAAATAGACTGGTCTGTATAGAATGAGCTAGCTCATATTATCACTATTCACCTCTAATAGTTTCACAATACAGCCTACGTTACACAGAAACTGACTACAAACTTTCTTTTTATCCGACCATATCATTACGGAGATAATATACGAGCCGCGTTAAATTAACCATCGCTGTACCACAGTGACACATGGCGTTCAGAAATTCGCAATATGCACAAACAGCGCAATGGAAATTCTGTCACATGGAAACACAAAGCATACAACGGAGGCAAGACACGGTGGTTGGTATGGATTCCGCTGGCGTACACTGTTTCGCAGCTACTACCTTCGCATTGCCGATCGAGTTGGCCTTCGTGGGGGTTTATTGACCGTAAGGGAGGACGGCGCAGCTTAGTGAATGAGAGCCCGAAAATACGGCACTCGGTCACAGAGCTGACAGCGAATCACCTAAATGTATGTGATGGCACCCGTGGGGAATTCGTGCCACATTCGTCAAGGTATTCCTTTCTCTCTCTAGTCTATAGTTTCTTGTTATAAAACAAACAACAGTATCAAAACGCAGGACATTTGCTTCAGCATTCCCCTCTGACCAAGACTTCAAGCCACAACAAGCACTTGAATGATGTGCCTCGCTTTCCGATTTTTTTTTCCCCGCTAAGGAATGCAGAGCTCAGTTTACCTCTCTCCCTCAGCAGGCTGCCAGACGAATGACTCTCCCACGAGCACTGATGCTATTGTACGCTTGTCCCCGACAAATATATTCAGAGAATGCATCTTCCACTGTCGTAGAAGCGGAGTACGCATGAGAAGCGGATTTGTTGGGGAATAGTGTAATTCTGTTTTCTGCTTTTTTCCGCAAGTTGCTACAGCTCGCCATTGAGTCGAGCTACATTCGTTATGTAGGCGAGGCTGTGTGATGACAAGCGAGGCAGTTTGTTTGCGAGGTAGTAGAGGGCGTGGTTGATTAATGTTATGCTGCCCTATTCAAGTTCACTGATGCCGAGAGTTACGGTTAGTGCACTGATATATCGAAACGTTGGCTTTCTGACTGGAGGATGTTGTTGTTTTCTACATAGTTCTCGCAAAAATTTGTGATGAGTTTATTACATGGAGCAAGTATTCCTAGTTAGCCTCTAATATTTCATGGCTCTCGTTCGGTTAAAATAGATTAAATTGGTAAACGTTAAATTGTCTTCAGTGAATTCTTACTGCCAAATTGAATCAACATTTAGCGACACACTTGCGAAAGAAAAGATTTATTCTTTAGGTGAAAACTATTATGTCATAATATTTGGTCCTCAATATCAATATGTCAGCTCTTGTAGAAACATATTGCAACTGTTGCGTAAAATAAAATAAAGATAATACATTCAGCACCGTTTGTTTTTGAATACAGATGTGTGTCAAATCCTATAAAGAAGTCCCCTACTACCCAAACTAGCCTTTCTTTCCTGAGTACAAACTAGTAAAGCGCCCCATTTCTTTCTATTCTAATTTCATTACGAGAAGGGAGGATTTTGAAGCACCTTTCGTGCTCGCAAACTAACAGAAAGAAAAGCTTCGTTACGTTACTGAAGTATGGGGGTGTTTTGGCATACATGTGGTTTTATCGGCTGTCCGACGGGGTAACGCTTTTCAAGCATCTACGAAACCCCGTGATCCTCGAGGTGGCAACGGAATGCGGGAGTGTAGCTGAGGTAGCAGCAGCCACACTGAAGCTTCTGGAGCTAACTAGACAGTCAGAAGCACGCCATAGTGATAGGTGACACGCTGGTTATGTGCGCCGCTTTTCTTTAAGGTAGCCTAAATAAACGAAGGAATTACCCTCATTCAACGTCACAAGCACTGTTCCAAGCGTCGCCCACCAGATGTTAGCGGTTCCAAAAAAAAAAGACGATAATTGCGGCAGAGCTTGCTTAACATCTGTCCAGGATGCGGAACCAAGCAAAAGATGCCGCGACGATATGCGCGTTGCATATAGCATTTCGAACGTCCTTTTCATCTACTTTCGCTGGTGAATGGCACCGGAACGATGCTGACAGGACATAAGCAAAGTAATTGGTTCTTTTCAGATTTGTATTTCCGTGCTTTCCTGCGATTTGTCTTAGAGTTGCTGCTGGATGAACGATCATTCACACGCGATCATCAACCAACACTCTTGCGCAGCCCTCCTTCTCCGCTTTTATGTGCATGTATTTGATTCATTTCAATTATATTTGTTCTGTTGTGAGTAAGCGCCTCGTCCTGTCCACTCTCTTCGTTCTCGTCTTTGTGCGATTTTACAGTTTCAGTTATGGCTTGTTAATGCTTTTTCTTAAGTTAATCGTAAGGCTTTGACGGAAGACATGTGAATGTGTCAAGCGTATAGCGACAGCCAAACATATGAGTATAACGTTCGGCCTTGAGATATACTGCACATCTTGTTCCTTGTAGGCTTCGGCTCAATTTGTTGCTTCTGCTTGTTGGCGCATGCATGCGTGTAGCCTTGTCTGCATGCGAGGGTGCTTTGCGTGGAAAGCACCTATATTGTTTCTGAACACGCAACAATCCATCCGACGGTGAAAGGATCCGATGCCCATATTTCCTCGCATAAAAGGCGCAAGACGTTCCTCGCGAGCGGCCTCCGGCAGTTTTGCGAAAGTTATGCCTCCATACTCGCGATGTAGGCTCTGTACATTCGATTCGCGTTCCCGATCTGTTTGTTGAGGCCATATTTACGGTTTTTAAGCTTTTGTGCACATGTCAGAGTGTGTGGTTGTCGCCTTTCTGTGTGTTGAGGTAGCTATAAAAGAATTTGTGACGGTGACTTGCATGTAGGGGAGCTAATAAATCAAGAAAAAAGAAGTTTGCTCGGGCTATGCTTGCAAAATTATCAGGCCATCACAATCACGAAATCCGGATTTAGTTGTCAGCCGAAACTCCAGGGGCCGTATGCGTTAGTGACCATTTGGTCGCGGGAACATTCGTTTCCCTGCGGTAGGTATGCGCGCTAAAAAGAAACCTAATGCAGCAAATATTTGTGCAACATTCTTTAAGCGAATAAGGCCAACGTGCTGCTGTTTCTATAAGATGCGAACGTCCTGCGCGGAAGATCGATAATCAGTCAGTCAGTCAGTCAGTTTTTATTTGCAGGAAAATCATATCATCCTGCGGGTGGCAGAGACTAAAGGCATGATTGCCTGATGAGGCCTCAGCCTCCGTAATGACACGTGAAGAGAAATGCGTTAGGTGATCGCGACGTATAGGTGAGCAGTGTACGCCTGCCCCATCCCCGTGTTTACTGTGTTTGTCTGCAAACTTCGAACTTCGATCATAAATTTCAGCGCTTGTACTTTCTATTAGCTTCCCATTTATGTCTCCTTTCACCGTCTTCAAAGCGGTGTGTCGAACAGGTGATGGACCTTAAAATATAATCACACGCCTATTGGCATTAGGAAGAACACAATCATGTCGCCATAGCGACGATCGCGGCTGGGCAATCACGGAAAGCCCTGCGCGTATTCTTAGAAAGTGCGTCAGCAACATCGTGGCGCTTTGAAGCACCTCAGTTGACAGATGAGAAATGATTTCCGGTGGGCTTCTCGAAGCAAAAGGAGATAACGCTGAAACCGTAACTGTACAAATTCTATATTCTCGGCGTTTTGAACGACGCTTTCGTTTTGCTAAGTGCCTCTGATAAGCACCAGGAGGAGCCTTCTTATGACTGCCTTGTCTGCCTCGTTTATTAAACTTCGGCAGATTCCCGTTGATGCTTCTTCTGCTCGAAGTTTTGTTCTTATTTTGGTCATTCCGCTTGAACTTCCCACTAAAGTTGGCAGAAGGAAAAGGTCGACTTGCGTATAAAAAGAAGGCTTGATAGCAGCTGAGGTTGCTTCATGCGCCTTTTTCGCTGACGTCTGCCAATGAAAGTTCTTCAGTCGACTGTCGTCGGCTGGATATTGCAAAACGGACAGCGCGTTGAATACGCTGTATACGTACGGCGAGTCGCACACGCTTCAAGCTCATTTTATTGCTCGTTTTTTTGGGGACAATAATACCGAAGACACAGTTGCATTCGAGAATGCGAGCTTATCTTCAACAATGCACACTACGTCAAGTAATGTATTGAGGATTACAGTTCATAAGTGTTTTCGCATGGTTTAATCTCGGTGCATTTACCAAGCTATGGACATCGGAGCATACGCATGCGGCTCCTACTGTGACAATACGAAACAACTTATCTTTTGTTATCCATGGAAACGAAAAAAACTAGCTTACATACATGTTTCTCAGAGGAAAGAAAAAACGCGGTTCAACGTGCCACAATTCTCTTATGAGCCAAGCCGTAGTGGGGCACTATCAATTAAAATGCGACCCCATGAGTTTTTATAACCTGCACGTAAAGCACGGTTTACAAAAGTTATTGCATAGAATTTCCATATGAATTGCGCCCGTTTCCTAGGGAAGAATGAAGTAAACTCGAAGCGTATGCAACAGTCAGTCGTTACGATACAACGACTCTAAGAAAACATGTGTGTGGCTAACTTGGCTTCAGCTGTTATCTGGCGGCCCTCTAAGGTAAAACTATTGCAATTTCCTGGCGTCAAGTGTACGCATATGTAACCACCGACGCAACTATTGGGCGGTAACTTGCAGCGTTGTTTGAAAAGCCCAATGAAACGCGCTGCACGTTTATAGGAGGTCACTTTTTTCTTTTTTTGCTTTCAAAGTGAATAGCTACATTGAGTAGATTTGCTTATCGAATCGGCTGGCAAGAGGAGAGAAGCACACTCAAGTACAGAGGGATTCGATTTGGCCGAGCCAGCACAATAAAAGTAGATAACAGGCGGAAGAAGGTGATGTTGGCGTCTGTGACTGATCTGCTTCCCCTTTCCTATAGCTCGCGGTGGATGGTCGAAAGTCGCGGTGACGTCCAACGGAACGCTAAAAATGCCGCCGTAATGCACCCTCCGCAAATAATAGCTCGCAAAGTGATGTCGCATACATGCCGAAAGGCATCCATAAAGTTATAGTCTCACGAAAAAATGTTTCTTATACGCAAATAAAACCATGCTCCGCATCCGTTTCCAGTAGCTAGTGCCAGTGCAATTGTTGAGAAATCATCTTATATTCATATCGCAACGGGCCAGCCTCCGGTCATAAAATGATAAAGGATCAGTTTTGTTCGGTATAATAACCCGTTTTTAACGCGTAGACGTCACTTTCATGCCACCAGTTGTCGCGGTTTTCTGAAGTGGCATGGCAGACAGGCGAAGGGAACGCAGCTAGAAAACGTTTTATCAATGGCAGAGTATTATGGTGAAAAAGGCGTCGCCTGAGAAATTATATATATATATATATATATATATATATATATATATATATATATATATATATATAGATATTTTTAGATCAAATCATGCATAATCAGTGTGCACACATCATATCAGACGGGGTGTTTTCGCGGTTTTCTTGACGTCGCGTGAGAAACAGGCGAAGTAGGGGTGGCCCGAACTTTTTTGACCAATCATGGTGGAATAATTGCAGAATTCGAATAGAAAAGTTAGGAATAGCCTTAAGGTATAGCGCCCCTTGACTCGGTTCTTGTCGCCTGTACGAAAGCAGCAACAACGTAGATTCCCGCGAAACTGTTGGGTGAAAATGTCTGCGTGTCGGTAGTTCTTGCCGGGATACTTGTGTATGGAAAAAAAAGGGCAGCATACAATATCAACAAAGAATGGCTGCACATGAAAGAACCTCACATGTAACTGACAAATACCATTTCTATAGCTTGGCTCATAATGCATCTACAAGCGCTCAAAAAGGTATTATGCCTGTTTTAACAGTTTTATTAATAAAATAACGTTAACAACAAAGCTAATTATTTCAGTAAATGTTGAGACTGTTCGTGGCAATACGCCGTCAAATTCTGTAGTGTGTTTTCAATCACAGAATCAATGAGAATTGGTAAACACCCGTTTTTTTGGCCAGTTTAGACGCGTTACGACAAACACAGTTTCCCCACTTCCTTGGGACGAGAAAAAACGGCATAAATTTCGTATTTAAACTACGTGAGCAACATTCTTTTTGGGACGGCTACCCCGAAATATTTAAGAGCGTGGGTTAATTACTTGCTCTGAAAACAGTTGCAGAATCCACGTGTTATCTCAGTTTTTATACAATATATGAGTCAGACAATTGCTTTTTTGTGGTCTTCTCACTGAACTACACGAGACACGGCCTTTGTATTTCGACGAAATAGTAAGCATGTTGTTTAAGAACGATAAATGTTTAGTCTGTGTAGGGTACATACAGCCTTTGTGGAAATATGCTTAATCAAGTATTCCATTGGGTCATGCCGTTATCTGGAATATTTCTCAACGCGTTAATATATCTGCGCAAAACCCCAATTTTACATTCAGGGAGAATAAGTGGAGTGTTATGTGTATAACGCGGCCGAAATTTCACGACCTTTGCTTCATTACAAGCGTTCCAAATAATTTGCAGAACCCCTTCATGATTCATACGAAATTTCTAGTCGGGTTCTCTATTGACTTCGGTGAATTAAACAATGCGCCTTGTTTATATTTAGCTGAATTAGAGGGAACCTTATGGGTTATGTGTAGAAAATGTTCAAAGTGGGTGTTTTCGTTGCCCCTTTTGCAATAACTTACTCAAAGAAGTGCTGCGTAGCGCTATGACTATGATAAACAAGCGGCGCTAAATTTAGCCTGCTCTCTCAGCATAACTAAAACGCCACTGAGGTAAAATTTAGGGAACATGACGGGAATTCTGTGGGAGATACTGGTGCTAACCTAAATGCACGTAGATCAAATACAGCTTTTGTAAAACATATTCCCTTACGAAGTGCTCGAAATTCTAATATAGCATTTAGGACAGGTTACCCATGTCCGGAGGGCACACATCGCAATGCGAAGATTATATTTATGGAAAATAAGTGACAAGTTAACAAGGCAAAATTAACAGCGCGTGGCTTAATTGCGGAGATTGAAATAAATTACGTGTACACATTTTTCGTATCGTTTCTTTTTCTTTTGCGTCGAACTCTTCGTTTAAGTTAATCCTATGAAGTTCACGTGAATCACGTCACTGCAGATGAGCAACAACGTCGACAGAGCCCTGCATTTCAAAAGCGCGAAACGGACGCACACACCTTGCCCCCCGAGACCATGCGGCAGTGCGGGAACGCGAGGTCAATACAAGGTGACAAGGCCAACAGTACGCTGTACTTCTATACAATTCTGCCCCGATTATCCAGTTTTCCCTGTTCGTGCCTGTGCTGACGCCACACCACACGTGGTTAGATAGTCAGCTTAAGTTGACGACACTTCATACTGCCGCTATACTTCTACGAGCCTTACACCTAGCGCAATATTCTAACACGAATTTGATCATGATCTATATATATATATATATATATATATATATATATATATATATATATATATATATATATATATATATACATTCTTCGGTGGATTTTGCTCAAGGCAAATGGGCATCAAACAAACGCATGTAGCCCTGTGCAGTGTAGCTACGGCAGCATGAGTTGGCACATTTCTCTCCCGCTATCTAACGGATAATGTTCTCTTCAACATTCAGCTTTAGTTTGGCCCTACCTGAGCATCCTCTGCTTAGTGTGATGTTCATCGTTTTTCGCGCTCACATTTTGCAGCCTTAGTTGTTGTGCACCCATCGCATTTCCCTCAATATCCGTCTAATCACTGCGGCATAAAACATTAATTTCGTTACCGTGGGGACTAATTACTATACCCACGTCACTGATTCTTGATGAAAATGAGGACCGACCACCTAACAAGCCTTTGCCCTTGTATGCTCGGACAGAACGCAATCTCGTTGTACTGAAGTAGTACTTTACCTTCACTCGCATAACTTTCTTTAAGCGCGCCGCCTTAGTTGCATTCATAAGCAGGTGTTTGAGGTTTTCGCGATCTTAGTTTGAAATACTCCGACTTAGGAGAAGGCTTCGTATTTGTTTAGCAGTGTGCTATTCTTCAGCAGGACCTGCTACGTGAAGAAAAAGAATGTTACAAATAAAAAGAAAATTTAGGACACTAAGAAGTGTTCTTACGCTATTTAAATGGGTAACTTATTGTCTTAATACGGAAGCGAGAAAAAAAAGGGATAATCAGTCTTTATTGTTTAAGACTGCATTTGCAGACAAAAAACCTATATAAAGAAGTCCCAAGGTTGAGCCTGCTTGGAGTTGCCATAAATAGGCACGATTACCGAGGAACATGTAACTGAACGTAGCAAAAGTGCAAGCTTTAATAGCATTCCATGAAATTATTTATGCCAACCAGGCAGAACACGTTTTAATGATTTCCTATATTGCAACGTTCATTGCAAATGGGTCAATATGGGGACAACAGTAACAAAATAAATTCAATCTTAATTTATCTAACAGTTCTTTCCAGCTAATTTTGTTCATGGACTTGGGGAAAGAGACCGAATGGGAAAAGGCTATATGTGATCCTTTTGCTGCGTTGTAACGCGTAGGGTTTCAGCACGGCGCCCAAATCTGTGTGTGACAGAGAAAACACACGATGCAAAAATATCTACTCTAGCCTCATTCGTATTGCACATTGAAGTATAATTTTCTTTTCGCTCCGCCCTCCCCGCACATCCCTCCCACGAAAAAAAAAAGAATTGTGTGTAAAGGATGCGAACTAATGGCGCATTCTAGTGGCAGAACAAGAGTGGAGACAACGAAGCAGAAAGAGCAGTGCAGTAGCGCAGCGAGAATATCACAGTTTGCTCTCTCATCAGGAACGTTCCATGAACTCCGAGAGCAGATGCGAGGGCGAAGGTGTATCGCATGACAAAATCACGTACCTTCGTACGCGATTTGGTACGAAGGTGCGCTACCCTGAGAAGCTACCCTAATGGCGTAGCTTCTCAGCCGCCATTGATATCGCACACTCACCCAAAACGACGGAAACACAACCAAAATATAAGCACATGAAACGTTTGCGTCGCCTGACCTTGTTCGCTTTCTGCTCTTCACGCTGGAGCCGCTCGAACTACTCTCCACTCCTTCCGTCGCTGCCAAACTGATGCGTCTATGCCAGTGGATCAGATCGCTGCTGTTCTTGTTCGTCCATTGGACCGCAGCTACGCCTGAGAGTTCACTTTGCGGGTCTTTTGAATGCTACGGTTCGCCCAATGGAATGCGCCTGAAGTGACAAGTACCTGTCGCCGGCATTATGAGACAAAGGCTTCGCGATTCATTTTCATTTCAGCACCAGAAAGCTTGTTCCCGTACTCTTGTCTTGCTTCAAAATGTACCGCTTTATCATGCTTGGTACCAGAGAAATTAAAATTCAGCCGCGACCTTGTATGTTATTGTTGTCAACCTCCTTAGGCTTTAAAATGCCAAAGCTGAGTCACTCAGAGGGTCGCAGACAGTGTTCGAGAGAACAAGAAACGACTTAGGTTTCCGGAATAAAACCTGGACCTTCGCGTATGGCACTGTGCCGGAATGAGTGACACGTACGTTCTATATGAATCGTAGAAAGCAGTTAATTTGAACATTTGAAGCCAGGGCACGTGACTAAAGACTGCTCAGGAATATACCTCCAGTGTTAATATCCAAAGACTGGATACTTCATTCAACATTTAAAAGAACAATTAGTCGTTTATTTGGAACAGGAGCTAAAGTACGCAGAAAGAAAGGGTGCTTTGAAATGTATAAGCAAATATTTCGTGAAGCGGTTACTAAAATGAAACAGGCGGTGTCGAAGTCGATGATCCAGTGGTGGCACCCTCTAGATTAAAAAGAAGGGGCACCATAAAAGGTGTATGCCTATGCTTTCGCAAGGTGCATGTGGTGGGAATGAGTGCGGGAGACGGAAACACGTCGTGGATATGGGGTGTTGGACGCCACATACCGGACAGTTCATTTTCAGCACCGCCTTCAGTGGGACGTGGTGGGCAAAACCACAAAACCCAGAGACCCCTCCACACTCATCATGCGGCCCACGCAACCGTGCGTTACATTGTCTCTAGAATCGCTCCACTTGAGTCGGCAAAAAGTTGATCGAGCAGACTCGCCAAAGCCTGGGAAAGAAGGCACAAAAATATAAGTATAAATATAACATAAATAATGAATAATTATTTGCTGCAAAGGGTGCATTTCGTTTAGTAAGGAAATTTAGGCGCCATTTGTTGTTTCTTTTGCACAATTCCGACCAGAGCCGCCAACAGGTACGCCTGTTGGGATAGTACAGGGTGACTGTGTATAGGCCGGTTCGTGCAATGCGTGTTCCTTGTTCGATGCATCTTGCAAGATGGCAGCATTACTAGCGGCAGCGGTGGCCAGCACCGAGAAGCCACTTTAAAAACAGCCTGGTAAGTTTCGCATTGAAATCGTGCAGCCTCACTCGGCAGTTAAGGTGATCTTTGGGACGGGCTGCCGCTAGCGTTCAGCTTCCACTTTTCGCTCGGACAAGGAGCAAACGTAAGGACGCGCGCGCGCATGTGTGTTTGTGCATGCGTGCGCGCATGTGTTTGTGCGTGTGCGTGCGTGTACATTTTATATTGGCCGTAGATTCAGGCACTCACTTATCACTTTCTACCCAGAGCCTCGTACCCCGCACGTCTTGCCGCGCAAATTGTGAGAAGGTGAGCGGGGAGCGGGGGAGAACGCATACGTTAACTAGGCGTGTTCGCTGAGCAGCCAGATTGCATCGGAGATTTGAAACCCATTCTTTCCGGTCGCGCGCTGAGCTTAGGGCGTAATTAAATCTACGAAGGCGCTTCCACGCAAGCTTCTCCTCCACAAAAGCTGCGAAACAAGCCTTGCGAGAGGTCCTTTGCTTCCCGCAATCTCCGGATCCCCGACGCCCGCACCCACTAAGTTCCGGTTCTTCACCGTTTTTTCTCGATAATATGTTCGGGTTGCTCGCCTTCTTCGTCGTGACCGCCCGATTTCCAACACCCCTCTCTCTGTCCCCGTTTCTCTCTCAACGCCAACACCTAAGTTGTGCATCCTGTTTTTAAGCGGTTGAAGAGCTATAGCTATGCGCCGCACGTCGTTACATAGTGTGCTAACTGAAGTCATCAACGCAGCCCGCATAATTGCGCTGCGGATTTCGCCGAAGCCCAGAAAGGGAAGCAAGCGTGCTAAGTGAAGCTGATGCGACGTCATTCGCTATTTGCATATATTTTGGGTCCCTCCCAAAAAAATACGGCAATTTCATATGTCACGACCATCGTCTAGTACGCCCTTTTGCAGTTAAATTAGTGAGAAGTTCGTTTTTTTCCCAACCTACTCAGCACACTAAGGGGAAAGAACTTGTTCCAGTTAGGATTGCATTTAGCTGATTAAGTGTGTCGTTTAACAACAATAACCATTAAAAGGGTTGTGATTCCATTTTAATGCCACGTCACTTACGTCTCCTGGAAATTGAAGTAAATAATTTTGTCTAAAGTGAATGTGGCTCCTCATGAAACATCTTTCTTTTATTTCATCTTGCGCTAAAAGTTGCCGGGCCATACTATAAATGCTGATGAATTTGCATACTCATTTGATTTATAAAATTAAAGTCGACCGCAGCAACGGGGGACAGAAAATAGCCTCGTCCTTTGCTGTGGGGCAGACAACCCAGCAAGCAATCGGCATAAGAGGCGATCCAGGGCATGCTGAAAATTCTATTTATCTCTATTCTCGTGTTTCTTTTTGACTCTGAAACGCGTGTAGCCAAGTTCGCTTATACGTGCTTGCCCTACTGGAGCCGCTCGCTGCGGCTCTGCTGTAAAAAAATTACGAAGCGCGGAGTTCATGTGCCTTTGTACACCCGTGAAGCAGTGCCATTCGGTAGTTTATTCTTTGATTGCGTACCGACGAACGGCTGGTCTTTAACGGCCTTCCCTTGTTTTAGTGGTCACCTGAAAGAGCATGCAACAATCTTCAATAAAGGATACTAGCTCTGGAACATTGCGACAGCATCGATGTGTACCTATGCCATAAGCAGTGGTGGAATGCTGTGCATCAGTCATCCATCCATTATGTTGTCATCATTCTTCCCGTCTTATCTACCCCTTCTCTTACCCCTGTGCCGTGTAGCAGGCTAAAGCGCACTGGCTCACGCCGGCTTTCTGACTTTCATTCAATAAAGTGTCTTTCTCACTGTTTGGAGTTTGAGCATGTTTTTTTTTTTTTTTTGCAATAAACAATGAAACCTACCCCTGACAGTTCCTACTTCTTAAGATGATAAATTAAAGTGTTGCCGATATCCTTTAATGTTCTGAAAAAAAAAAAAACTATTCTGTGGAAGAAATTATAAAAAGACAAACTGCTGGCGATTTTAGCATGCCTTTCTCTTTTAATGACCAAGCCACTTAAGTTACTATGTCATGTTAGGAATTTCCAAATCGTTTGCGACAAACAAGATTGACCGTATATTCATGTTCTTAAAACATTATGGAAAGCGACGTATTTTGTTATTCTATAGATATTTCGAAAAAACGCAGACAACGTTATGCAAACATATTTGTGGAATAGTGACTCATTGAGCAATTAGATTGATGAAACTACTCGGCGAATACTGTCAATTGAACCGCCACCCTTTAAAATAGTACGCTGATGCTCTGCTGATTCGAACGTCGCAGCACTCATATTGCAAATGAACTATGCCCGCGGAAACCGGCCAAGACATCCCGGTAATTGCTATCATGTTCGTAGTATTTAATGAGGCATATCAGAGCATTATCTAAAGAAAAAAATGGTAAAATAGAACAGAATACTGTTTTATTATTTTTTTTTCGCTTCTCAACGACATGTTCGTGGGACGTCTGCTCGAAACAGTCAGTGCAACTTACACAGCAGGACAGCTGGTCATGCTCCTGCTCGAAATTGACACAATGATGAGTGCAATTAGTTAGTGTCATTTAGTAGGCACGAAGGTAACCTGAATATCATCAACGTGTGTTGGCCGATTTGTTGCGCTAACGCCGTTTGCTGGAGACGTTGCGCATAAGTCGCTGGGAGCATGGCCTGTTGCCACAGCAACTACATATGCATTGGCTGTTGCCGCGGCCCAATTCCTCATTCTAGAACTGACGCAGCACGGAAGCTCCGCCTACTTGCTCGGCAGTGCACCGCGTCGCAATGGAATGAGCCACATTTAAGAAACACGCGACTGTACTCACTTGATATAACACTAAGTCTTCGAGCGCCATCACAGCTTCGCCGTAGAGACGCCACGCTTTTATATCGACTTTGGTTGGGCGTTGCCTTTACTAAAGCCTATGCATTCCGCATAGGGATGACCGACAGCCCAACCTGTGACCACTGCGGCCATGAAGAATCAATTGGCCATATTTTGTGTGCCTGCCTGCAGTACAGTACACAGAGGGCATGCCTTCGCCACGAACTTGACCAACTGGACGACCAAGCGCTATCCGAAAAAAGAATTCTACAACATCGAAAGGACCTACCGTCACAGAAGAAGGCCGTGCAAGCGCTATTGCGCTTTTTGCGATCTACCGGCCTGTGTGAACGACTTTAACTGGAACGCCTTTTGTGTGTGTGTGCCTCCATGTGTGCGTGTTTTTTTTTTTCTTCCTTTTCTTGCGGTTTCCTCTCTGTCATCTTTCTAACCCCTATCCCCCATCCCCAGTGTAGGGTAGGAAACCGGAGACTCATATCTGGTTAACCTCCCTGCCTTCCCTCTTCATTCTCTCTCTCTCTTTGCCGCGGCGGGTCATTCAGGCCAGAGAAGATCGAGCTTATTTGCTTCTTTTAATGCGTTAGCATTAGGAGTTTCAACGCGTAAAAAAGCGCATTTGTGTGAAGTGTGCGAAGCCGGTCACGTGGTACAGGGATTGGAGGGCTTAGGAGAATGCGTATCAGTGTATGTTTGTATGCATGCATATATGTATTCAATTTCTCGGATTAGTAATGTCCGCCTGTTCGAAAAATGCAACTCATGGACAAAAATTATACTCTCACAGGTGATTTTTAAATGTTCCGTAAAGCTTACACATGATCACACCGTATATACATATTGCAACTGACGATGGTCTGCTCCAGACCACCGTCAGTTGCACTTCGATCCTCGAAGAGTCAGAACGCGTGTCGAGTGAGCTTCTGAACAACACTTAGTAATGCGGTGAACGCGGTTTCATATCATGGATCGGGGACCTCAAATTGGTGTGACGTTTTTCTGTCGCATTTACCGTTGAATCGCCACTATGTTTACTTATTCTTTAAGGGTCATTCATTGACGAAGTGACTGCCACCTTCTTCGGCCGTCATATTTTGCATTATTTCATATTTCGATTATGTATTGTCCTTAGGCAGGGTTTTGTTCCCCTGGTGCACTCACCAGACTTTCACCAGAAGCAGTTTCTCATTTATTCGCTCCTAGCTTGCTCGAGTTATCAGAGCATAAATTGGTATGGGAGAATCCACACCTGGCTGTTAGATGACATTTGTCCGCCAAGCAGCAATAAAACCAGTTGGTAGTAGCCCTATTTTCCGTACTTCGTGGCCTTCGTAGCGTCCATTTTGTGCACGGCATTTTTATTTCAGAAGATGACCAACTAGCCAAACGCCAAGTAATTTTGAACATTTGGCTATTTGTCGTTCGTGAGACAGGAGCTGAAATGATAATTTCTTGCGCGGTTAAAATTCAAGCAGGATATGAAATCTGCCTGAAAGCGCTCCTGGTTTTCACACTTTGCTGATGTCGCCTTTGTGCTTACAAAGCGTCGAGCTGCTGTTACACTACATCACGTGGAAGATGCTTCATTTAGGTTCGACATGTTAGGCCAATCAATTGCCTCTATTACACTACTTTTTGTTGCTCACCTTTAAAGACTGGCTGATCTCGATAAGTTGGGTGAAGCAACGCGGTATTTGCCGAAGCAGTACTGAAAACAGAAACGATAAAAACACTAGGCCAGAAGTTGGCACCTCTATCTGTCTGTCTTTATCTGATAGCTTACTAAGAATTACAGGATTGGGACGTCTCCACGACAGTGCGTGCCTGCGTGCGTCACAGGCAATCTTGCATACACTCATTTAACACTGTCACATTTCCATACCTCGTACCTCTTAAATGACTTGAAATTTTGTGCACACTGTAACACGCTCGCAAAACAGACCTCGAGGGTTGTATTAGATATCTCTAAAATGGCTGAAGGCTTCCTATATTCTTATAACGAAGTGAATTACAGATGGCGAGATCGAAACTCTTGTTTCGATCGAGAAAGATGCTAATGCCGTATGGAACGTTTGAAAGATTTGATACGCATGGCGCGTGTGTTTAGTGACAGTTTCTCGCATTCTACCCTTGCAAAAGGTAAGTGCTTCATGACGCTATGTTACACTGGATTGCCTTTGAAATCGTCCAACATTTTTCGTCGTAGGCCATAATACCTCCAAAGTGGCTGAAGGCCACCCATATTCCCAGTATGATAGAATGACTATGTTATCCTAACAGAACAGGAGGCCACGCCATAAACGCTCTAACATTTTGCCATTTCCATCGTTATCTTGACTGTACAATGCATAGTTATCTTATGTTATCCTTATTGTCGTTAGATATTCTTGGGCAGCGCTAAGGCACCTAGTCAGTGTGCACTCTAACTTTGTAGGCGGCATAGATTTGAGGAAGATACATTCCAAGACAAGAGGACGAAGTATTCGGAGTAACCGTGATACAGAGCTAAGTTACCCTCGAGGCCTCAACATCAACAGCCATATCAAAAGTCATATCAAAAGCAAATAACGTTTGTGGAGAAAACGTTTAAGGGCATTTATTTCTAACATTCCTGTGCAGTTTTTTAAAACAGTTCCTGCAACCAGAAATCATAGTCACTTGCACAATGCCTTTTTTTAAATATTAACTGGTATGTCATATATCAGCGGTGTTCTGTATCTTAACGCGTAGATATTATTCTCTACGTGTATTAAACAGCGCGCTCTAATACGAGTAAAAAAAAAACGGAGCCCTGCAAGAGCAGACCAGATAATGAAGCACTGCCTAAAAGCCATTATAAACTGGCACTCGCAATTTTTCAAAAATATTTGATAGAGCGTAATCATGAGTTTTAATCCACTCATTCTAGTATTTAACGCAATTATTTCTCAGCATATTTATTACTATTATTAATGGTAACCTGTATGCTTAATATAAATAGAAGGTACGCTTATCAAGAAGTACAATGTTGCCTATTGATATATAAGTACCTATCAATAGTTAATATTTTACTTTTTGATAGTGTACATAATAAGTAGTGAATAAATACTTATTAAAGATTTGGGCGGATGGGTTGACGTAGAGATAAGGGTTTGAATTGTGCGCAATGCTTGTATTTCTTTTGTCGCGCAGTCCAAAAAGCGTTTGATACAACTACTCCCGACGAAGTTATCATGTAATGTGTTTAATAGCTGTACCACTGTGCCATATCTTATGTTTCTTTAGAGTATCGCCCTGTGAACTAAAAAACATGTTAGAATGCATGAATTGGTGTGTTTCTCGAGAACGAAAGAACCGGTCCATGCTGGGCATTATTACATGGATATGGGTGTCGAAGTGGCAGTTCTTTCTCTCTCTTTCTTTCTTTCTTTCTTTCTTTCCTTCTTTTATGCTTGATTTGTGCTCAGCTTCACACTTTTCGACTGATGTTCACCTTTGGAGAAAAATAACAGTTAGAACAGGCTCAGAAACTTCGGAAATGAATGGTTCAATTCGAGACGGGTTACAAGAGAACATTGGCGCACTTACGCTTTTTTGGTAAACAAACTGTGCATTTCGAGAGGGATGTTCACTTTGTCATTGTGCACAACCTAGGTGAAATCTCTTTGGCATTGGGCAAATATATGGAAACAAGACAGCAAAAACGCGGCGTTCTTTTTTTATTTTTTTAAATATGCGTATCGCAGTTTTCGCACTCAGAGATATTCATGGTGGTGTGTGCATCCAATGCCCCCACGCTTGCCCCAAACTTTATCGTTCATTTGATTCTTAAGTGACCATAAAGAGAAACAGCGAGATCTGTTTAAACTGGTGAGGTATTCTTTCAAAAATATTTTGTTGAATTTTGCAATAACAGTTCATTATTAGAACATGAACTGAAGGCCGAAGTTCCACTTATTCGGTTTTTTTGGGGAAGCTTCAGCACCTGCCCGTCACTTTGACGTCACGGAGTTCAAAGCAATATTTCTATATTGTAGCGGTTATGGCTCAATAAATGTTTCTAAACCTTTCTAAGTTCAGTCAATACATATTCTATAAATCAATGCAGTCCCTTTCTATGGAGATAAAATGTTAAACAGACTCAGGCAGATGCCGTCAAAGTGCATAGGGTCAGCCCGAGGTGGTGCGGGAACTTTAATAGAAGAATGGCAACCATCTCTTATTTTGCGTGTTTTCTAATTTAACTATACTCTTTTCGCAATAAGAATGGCTTTTTGATATCTCAAAATATCTCAAAAGGGTGACTAAGTGGTACAGGTGAAATATTTTTCCTCTTTAGTATTACTTCTGTAGCAACCATCCGTCACTTCGTTGTCCTTGCCGTGGGAGTCATTGCCCCTGCTGTTTCTTGTAATCGAAGCGGCTGCCCGATCGGGGAGCCAGCACAGCCACTCGGTAAACCTGCTTTTACTTTTGAATAAAGCCAGTCGACTCTCCGTTCTCAAGCTGCCAAAACGTGTATTCCTTGCCTCCGCTAAACCGAGCTCCCAACGCTTCAAAGGAGCACTGACATGCAGTTCTTGTTCGGTTTCTTTTCTTTTTTTTTCTCTTTAATTCGGTACCAGCTTCGCGATCAGCAGACGAGACCTCAATTCTTTGAACGTGCAACCAACCATAATATTTAAAACTGGGTGCCATATGAACTGTAGTTGCTTACAGTTTGTTTCCTAGGATCTCTCTATACAACATTGAGATCATCCTGTGTGAGACAGGAATTATAGGCCTATGCTGCGTGGCTTCCGCTTTCGGCAACATGTTCATTTCGCGGCTCCTAGCCACTTCACTACGCTGACTGACGCTTGCATAAGTTGTATCTGACAGCATGGGACCTGTGATTTTCTACAGTTATTCAAAAATTCGTTGCAAAATTCCGATGCCGTGAAGCTAGGTTACGTTTATTGCAAACAGGGCCCAATAAAATGGGATATAATTAGTTTTCTTGCGGGTTCAATAATTTGATCCTGTAGTTGTGATCAATACTGTAGTTGTGATCAATAATAATCCTGTAGTTGTGAGTTAGACAGCTGTTAAATAGAGCAAAATTGGCAAAGCATATTTTTTGGTTCAGATTCTGCCAAAATTGTTCGCGCTCTTTGTCTGCATTGTCCGGCAGAAAATGAAGTAATGTACAGTACCTCATCCAATGCGCAAACAACGGCCCCTGTAGTGAGCGTACGATAGTGTAAAATAAGTATAATTCTTGAACAACAATATTATTTGGTAAAAGTGAGAAGTCGTAGCTATTAAGTGTACAGATATTTCCAGTTTCTTAATAATATTTTAGCTACTGCATGCAGTCAAAGTGAAAACACAAGGAATATAAATAACAATTTGTGACAAAATATTATTTAATGTTCTAATGTCGACTTAAAACGCATTGACAATGAGAGGAACTTGGTAGACATTGTGTGACTCTCCTTTGTTCAGCAGGATGACTTAAGATTTCGAACGAACACAATTCTTCTTGGCATTTCGTAGATACATGCTTTATTCTGGTTTCTTCTTAGTATTGCGCAGACTGACTCACGAACAAAGTAGAATGCCACCTAAAACCTGTTCGCAGATCCTCGATTTTACATAAATTTGCGATAGCGTCTATTATTAGCCGGCCGCTGTGAAACTAATTGCGCTAATGGCGGTGGTATAGCAACAAACGCGTGATTAGCCTGGAATGATCAGACGGCAGTTGTTCCGACTGAGCATTCCGTGAGCTTATATCAAGGTTGTGTCACCAGTCTTTTCCGGACAACATTTCTTGAAAAAACGCAGGCAACAGTCATAGTACTTTATTCCTGATTACTGCGAACCCTACAAGGAACAGTAAATCCTCAAAGTTCGCGCACCTAAAACCTTTTTTTTTTTGTTTGTTGCAATCTCTCAAGCAACGCTTCTTTTTTTTTTTTTTTTTTTTTTGCCCTCGTCCAACTTCGGGCGTAACCAGATAAAGTGCTCCATATCGCTGATCTCTCCACATAAATCACAAAGCAGGGAAACGGATCGTCCAGTCTTAAAAGAACTTGTTGGAAGCGGAGTTGGTTCTTACGCGATACAGCGGTGTAGCGTGTCCGCAAGTCCTTGGTGCGCACTTGCTCGATGTAAAGTACCGTGGAGCGCCCGAAAATGATTGCGAACTGCGTACTTAATTCTTGTGAAAATCCTTTGGGCACATGATAACGCTTCGCACGCAAGTGCTTTCAGCTCTCTCATTACCACCAATTCCCACATGTGCTGGGATCCACTAATGTTCCACTTTAAGTTCCCTGCTCCCAAGTTGTTTTAGGATCGCTCTACCTCTTAAACTAATCAGGTGTAGCTTCTGCACTGCGACAATGAAAGTTTACACAAAGCGCCAAACGTTCTCAAATAATAGGAACATTCACTGAAGGCACAGAACAATTAAACTGCAACACGCGTATCGGACGACAGCGAAACGACGCGGTGAGCTTCTGTCTTGGGTGATGAGGCAGCCTTGACGACGCACTTTGTAGACAGAGCGCGCCGACTGTCCGTTTTTCACCAATCACGTGTACCATTGTGGGAGACAATGGATTTGCTTTCATGAGCCACATGACTGTTTTTGAGGCCACTGAAGGCTACTATAGAACGAAAAGCTGAATCATAGTATAACCCAACCCATGCGGCGCCAAATTGACGCATGAGATGTCATCTGCTCTCGTAGGATCCCACACAATTCTTTGCTGAACGCGTGATCGAACCGGTTCGGAAGAATTATACCAATCAGTTCCGCATAGGGTTCGGTTCTAAGATGGCGGAAAAAAATATCAGTTCGGTTCTGTTCGCCTACAGCTGAAAATGATGGTTCAGCTTCGGTTGTAGCTTTAGTTGCTTGTTAAAATACATGATGCTGGATGAAAATACATGTTAAAGAGATTGCAGCCTCCGCTGCGTATATTTCTAGCAAAATAGCGCGATATAAGAAATATCCAGAGTTGCATGAACTGAGCGCAGTCACTGCCAATTGACGGGTGTCTCCTTACATTTTCATCAGCTCTCTTTCCTGAATTCTAAGCCTCGTGTTTTTCCTTTCTTTCGATAAAATCAAGTTATTGGAGAGGTTGGCACCAATATTGGCACCTACTACTCCTTTTTGAGAGGCATAAAAAAAAATCGTGAGCACTGGTGACAGTCAACTAGCACGAACATGGGCTAAGTTCTACCCACAGAAAAAAAGTAAAAGGACGCAAAGAGACGTACACAGGTCTACTTCCAATTGAAAGTCTAGAAAAAGTTTTAAAACACGCACACAGGTTCCAGTTTTCTTGTACAGGTATCGCCAGAGAAACAATATTTTTGATATTCTTGTCCTGTATTCTCGAAAGTTCTCTTTATTAAGAAAAGTTTTGCGATGTTTCGCGAGAGAGAACTGTCTTAGGAAAAGTACGAGAAAACAGCAAATATCTGCCACTCCGGCGATTGTCTCACAGTTGATGTTTGTCTCAAATTATTAACTGCAGTAACGATATAAGGCCGAATCTTTGCCTTTACCTAAATAAATGATCTTACGAAGCGAAATTTTGTGAATGCCTAGGTTCTAAATCGGAACATGCGGTAGCTGAATTTTTCTGAAAGCATATTGCAATGTGCGTTCACTTTTCATCAAGTGTTCGCAAATCTTTTTAGCGTTACCGCACCTCGAAACGCTTGCATTCAAGCAGCCATAAAAAAAAACCTGTCTATGAACAAGCAAGAGCAGATGTCGTCATTTATACTCGTTCATCATTTCTTACCGCAAAAAAAGGAAGAAAAAGAACAGAGGAAAACCCCCTCAACACAAAATGATACGACGCGAACAATGAGAAGCGACACTTCTCAAGAAAGCCTTAATAAAATCAAAAGATGATCAGAACGGCTCCTGCTATTGATGTTCAGATACAAAGCTAGAGCACAGCAGCCGGGCCAATAAACCTCAATACGCTATCGTCCATGTGAATATGCAAAGTAAGATGCGGTATTTGTAGGGTGTTTTTCTCTTTAGCAGATTTTTACGGAGACGTTTTTTTCACAGTGGTTCTCACCACGGTATGTCCGATCTCAAATGTGAAGCCAATGCAACGTGTGTCAGAGCTTCAATTTTGCATTGAAAAGTAATGATAAATTAATACGAAATAAAGGTTTAGGTAAGTATGTATAATAAAAATTATTGTTAAAATATCTGGTTCGAATAGACAATAATTTACATATATATGTGCTATTCTTACCAGCAATTCAAAATGTTTGTTTCCTCGTACCATATATGCATAGATATCGCACCGGACCCGGTATAGTTTTAATGGTGAGAAAATAGAGCGCAACTTGCATTATTTGTTCACAGTGTGCTTCTAAAGTTTTGGTGAGTGGGACAGAATTTATTATACATACTCACTGCGGTACCCACAAATATAAAATATAGACCTGATGCCGCGAATATTAGGTGCCGCAAATAAGCGAAACCGATCCTCCGTTTATGTTGCAGTGAAGCAACTAGCTAACTTTTTCTTCGAATGCGCTGACGCCACTTTCGACACCGCTTTCATGGAAGCCCATTGGCGTGCATGAAAGCTTGCCCCCCTTGTGCAATACAATGCACTTTCATATAGCTGATTCCAGCTCTTTTTTTTTTTCCTTTAATAATTTCCTGTATTCGCGGAACGGCCTTTTCCCCATAGCGTTAACGAACTGGGTTTTTGGGTTGTGTACGTGCTTTTTATTTCACATCTCTCTAGCGCTATCGTCCGCATAATTACGAAAGCGAATAAGAAATTCTTTGCCCCTTTATTTTTTAGCCAAATTACGGTTGTAAGTGGAAAGTCAACATATCAATTCTCAGCTGTGGTCCTTTCTTAGGCCGGCCCAGTCTTATATCCCGTTATAGTTCTGAGGCGCGGCGCTAATGTCAGTTGTTGAAGACGGCGGTTGTGCAACACACATCCACGGCATACGAGCAACAAAGTGTGCTTCGTTATCTATGGAGCAAGGGACGTAACGACCATCTAAATCCACTGGCAAATGCAGCCCACGTATGGGGAAAGGCGTCACGCTTTGAGAATTGTGACGTCGTGGTGCTGTGAGTTCGCAAAAGGCCGTGAAGAGTTGCATGACAACGAGCGTTCGGGGAGAACGCGTGCATCGCTGATTGACGAGAACATGGCACGCTGCAGGGTAATCTCAAATTTAGTGCCGCAATGGGACAAGTGTCTTAACCGGTGGGGAGAGTACGTGGCAAAAATAGTGTAAGGCACGTAGAATAGCACGTATATTTGTAAGTACCTGTATGTGCCCTATTTTAGCTAATCACAAATAGCGGTAATCACTTTCTGACTCGCCTCCCTACATGGGTGATTAAGTTATTCATGTGGCCAAGTAGACACTGTGTAGATCTGTCAATCACATTTCGTTTTGTTGCTTTTACTATAAATGTGACGGTGCATGTTACTGTGTTACATGAATGGTATAATTATTGAAGCAAACCCTGGCTGCGACATCACGGAAGTGAAGCTCTAAGAAATTTTTCCTATGCCGGAATAGTACATGTTGAGCGGAAGGTTTTCCTTTTCCAGCTAGTACATGGAAATAGACAGGGAGCTATGGAAAACAGGGGGTGAGGAAAATGTGTGGCATTTGCGTAAAAGGCCCCATCGCCAAGTTAGGGAATTGCAAACGAACAATTAAAGAAGTCCTGGTGGGTAGTTCACCCGTATATGATTAAGGTTACAAAGTTTACCGCTATTGGTGGCGCAAAAAGCATTAAAAGATTGGCGACTATTTGATCCCTGAACCAAAGTAGGTTACCGACGAAGTCGCGGCGGCTCCTTATCATCGACACAGTGATAGTAGCCAGAAATAGGCTTGCGACTATATAGCATTAAAATGTGCATTACCCACGGAAGTGTACATTTCGGCGCACCTCGAGAAGAGATGCGCAGCGGATTTGAGCGCCAAGCGTGGTCTGTTACCGTTCTCCCAGGCGGCGTAGAAACGGGATGGCGGGCTACCACTGACCACAGCACGCCAACCACCAGGCGTCGTGAAAGTATTCTGCGAACGTTACTGTACGTGCGTATGCTGCTTTGAGTAACGCCAATCCAATGCAATCACAAGGGCCACCCACCGGCGCCGCTTCTGCCATCACGTGGCATGTCACTTAAGCCTTAGTGGTGAGAGATGGCGCCACTGTTTCGTTGCAGTGATAGCGCAAGCTTGCTCGGTGTGTAACCGTAGCGTGGGCCTTCACCCCTTGATTTCGAGAACCAGCGTGTAGAAGAGCGCCAACATAACACTGCAAGCTTGCTGCCGAGGTTGCATAACACACATATGCTTTATAAAGCATGTATGCATACATAAACAGAGTGTCGCAACTACCGTGCTCCAAGATTTAATAATATGCAAATGCCACGTAGCTGGACAGAAACAAAGTAATGTTGTTTGCCGTCGCCTCGAGATACTCAGAGTATATATTGCATTCCACCCAATTACATAATTAGTCCTTATTATATAATAAAGTTTTCAAATACTATATTTAGATAGAAGTGCCAATGAGAAAATTGTATAGCAACGTTAAAAATTCTCGGTACACCTTTCTGTTGCAAGGTACGTACGTGCTACAAAACGTTTCTTGGCGAGAGCGAAAGAAGCCCGGGAATACACACAAAATGCCTTCAGCGGCCAGTGGCGCGGTAATCGTCCGAATCCAGCGTGAGCGAGCAACAACTAGCAAATCATTCTTCGCGAAGGGAAGCGTCTGTTACTTTGTTGGAAGGAAGCTGGGTGCCAGGAGTATAACATGTTAAGCCCCGGTCTAGGTAATAGATGGGTGTTTGTCCTATCATATATGCACACACATACGCATCTACAGAAGCTGCAAATATTCATTCTTCACCTATAACCGACAAACATAAGCCGCACGAATGTTTCAAAGGTTGCAGGAACAATCTCTCTGTGTATAGTTGTGGTACTGGGATGATGGACGTCTCCTTTTCCACTCAACCCCCCCCCCCCCCCCCCCCCGCGTTTCCTTAAACCATGACCCAAATGAAAATGCGGAGGCCATATTTCATCTACTAGAGGGAATGAGGTCAGTTCGAGGAAACAATTTATTACGCCATATACAAGATAGAAAAAGCACGTCCCAGCCAAAATGGCAATCGCTGTCTTTTCCGGTACCGCTGCCCATATTTGTCCAGCTGAGTAACTGCCTTTCACCGTTACTTTATGGGATTTCATGCAATTTCGGTAGCCGACGTCGAACGGGCATGCGGAGGCTGAGCTTCTAACCCATTGCAAGTTTGCGTACGCTGTACTTTCAGCAAAACATTTACGCCTCTTCAGTGATCGAAATGCATTCGAAAAGGCGGTGCGACACACACCTCAAAAACATGCAGTTGCGTAACGTTTCGTGCTTGTTTACCTAATGTGTGTGGTCAGGCGATTGGGTGATGCTAATGCTGCAGATTTAGTCCCTGTCTCTTTCCTTTATTTAGCTGTGCAATACGATGTTCGTTGACAAATTTTTTTAGCGATGAAGGGAAATCTACGGGGGTGGACCTTCTACACATGTGACGCCAAGGAGCAAACTATGGTGTTTTTAATGTTTTTCTTCAAAATAAATCTACCAGCATCTGTCCAGTTCATACCCTCGCCAGCAGTAACCTGTCAGCTAGCCATCGACTCTGTATTTCTACACGCTACCCGCGCTCGCCGCTGGTACCAAACTCAGTACTTGCGAGATGCTCTATACATAACGCAATATACTATAGTGAGGTAATATCAGTTGCACAGTTCCATATGCCACACGTCACATGCAAGTACGTGTTGGTAAAGGTAAACATCGCTGTACTAGACGCACTAGACTAAGTACTAGTTAAAAACGGCCTCATCATCGTCATACGTTCGTATGTAGCTGAAGGTTAAATGAAACTCCAGTAGCTTCGAGAAAGACAAAATGTCTGTTTAATTAGAATACGTTTGGAGGCACAGGGTGAATTGAATGCGTAATTATGTTAAAATTGCTGTCGCATTTCTCTCTACGCACGCCTATAGTCGCCATTCTTTTCTCGAAGGCATCATACGTCGTCTTCGTGCTCTTGTATTAGTTGCGGTGGCGTTTCACACTGTGCATCCCCCAACTGAGGTGTTCACATTTTGGCATCACTTGTAAATGATGTAAAGCACAAGCACAAAATTTTGCATGACAACTAAGTTGTGACCAGCGCGATATAGTGATAAGAACATTGGCTGAGGTTGCACCTTGCACAAGATGAAAATGAACACAATTTGATGCATCGCATTTAGTTATATAACATATAAGCGCCCGTTACCCAAAAGCTTCGCACGACGTATATTCCGGAATGTGCGTTCGATCTTCATGTTCTTGATTTCTTTTTCTTTGTATGGGCCTGGCAGCCGTGGGCATGCTTGATGGGTGGGGCTGCCAGAAAATTATAACCCCACTTTGTCAGGGAAGTTCTTACAAGATTGTGTTTAGTAATAAATGCTACAAGTTAGCCTTCCCAAAGATACCATAATATTTATTGTTCACTACCTCTTTACCTCTTCTGACTATGTAGGAATAGTAGCCGTGTTTTGTGCAAATCAGCATATGTGTCTTCTCACTTGTCACGAGAAGACGCCCAGTAGGGCCTGCGTGCGGATTATGTACTCTCTCGTAGGTGTTCGAGTTTCTGCTTCACTGAGACTGCGTGTAAATTTTTAGCGCCAGAACTAACTACCGAAATGTCGTACAGACACGCTAGCGAATGTTCATTTTTTAGAGACGCATTGGTTCAACAATGCTTGCATCGATGCAACTTGCAACTGCGGCCAAATTGTGCTAAAAGTAAAACGTGAAAATTTAGGCACATGTGGTTTAGCACATATTTGGGAATTTCAAAATACCGCATATTTTCTATCTGACTGAACTAAACATTATTTCGGTAAAACTTCGCTCAAAAGCAAATCAGTGTGGTGTTAAATGCACTGTGGGGCATACTTTTACTGAAAGCAAGGTCAGTACTTAATATGAGTTACTAAACGGATGCAAAGATTAAGAGTTATGAAAATTCATTACAGTTTCAGTCATTCCAGTTCTGTTCCGGGATACATCCATCCGAGTACAATTTTAGTCCACACTGCAACTTTCTAACCTTTAATTGGGTTAAATTTAGCCTTCCGGTACAAGCCATTTTTAACGCTTTATTCATCAGGCGCAGTTCAACATCAAGAAAATTATACTAACTTGTCCTCCTTTATTTTTGGCCTTATAGAGTACACTTGCGTGAAAAGATCGAAATAGTAATTATGTTCCAGCAGTAACTCGCCTGCTGCACTATTCAAAGTGAGAACCCGCTCCTTTACTTCAAAAACGCTGCTATAGCTTTTTGTAAAAAACACTGTGCGTAAATCAGTATTTACATATAATAAAGCAGCGTAGCAATACAATACGGCAATACAATACGTCGGGTGATAGACGATAATTATTATAATTGGACCTCATTGACCAACTTTGCGACTCTGTGATAGGCGATAAAGTGGTGAGAACCGATATAATTGCTTTATTTGTTAAACAACCGACTATTCTCAAGTGAAAAATATAGATTGCCTTCATGATGAAGGACTGGGAAAATATATGCAGTTGGATTTGATATCCCGAAAAAGCACGCGCGCTAGGAAAGACGATGTAGCAGTAATCTCTAGAATATTTTGACCACCTGGTGGCCTTTAATCTGCATGGATTGCATAATCCACGAGCATGTTTGCCTTCCTTCTTCTTAGAGAAACACAGCTGTGTCGTGGTCACTATCCATCCCTCGATTTCATGCTCAACAGAGCCACGCCATAGGCGATGAGCTGTCGCGGTGGGTTAGGCATTACTGGCTTTTTGGAGAATGCTTTATTATCGTACATCGTTTTCTAACTCACGCATGATTTGAGATGCTGCTCGGGCGAGTGAACTCCTATCCGCTTGAAAGGGGCTTCAAGGTTTTTTGAGAGAAATCGCAGGGGATTCATGTTCCAAGAATGGGAGTGTTGGGATAGAATGGGCCATATTTAAGGTTGGTACGTGTGTCCCATGGGCTATAAGTATTGTGAATTACTGATAATTTATCAACGTATCGCAACATTTAACCATCTTCTTACTCACCTTACAGCATTTCCAGAGAAAATGCCGAAAGGGCGAAACACAGTAAATACGCTTTTACGATGGTATTCACTCTGTTTGGCAGTTGCATTCAAGTGCAATTTCAGGAACCAGTCATCGCTGGCATACACCTTCGTTGCAAATAAACTTCCTGTAGATCCCATAAAAGCTGATAAGCGGATTATCACGATGGCGCCAGCCACTTCCGCGATACAAAAGCCGAATAAACCGTCCTTAATGCAGGAAGGCACGTCATCCATCAACCAAATCCAAAGCAGCGTCCGCGTTCAAATGTCTCGTTAGCATTGGGAAATTCGAGAACGCTAAATCGATTGTTTTCTCTCTACCCGTACGGCCGTTTCTGCTTAGGCGTAAATCGTCTTTCATTGCTTCTAACGAAGTTCCGGATCTATTTTTCCGAGCTGATGGTATCATTCACTGGAACTTGTAGTGCACTGTTAGGTTGCATCTTCAGTAAAATATAATGTCATCTGTAAAAGATTTTACAAATCATTTGCAGCGTTTTTCATTTTGTACCGTCTGCATCACTCTCCCATAGAATTAACAGCAACTTTTGAAAGAAGACGGCTCATCAGACGGCACATCAGCTTCTCCCCTCCCTCTATTCGCAGTCTAACTTACAAAACTTTTGTCCGAACCAAACTAGAATTTGGCTCCCCGATTTGGAATCCACATCAAGCTTAAGTAATCGATAGCCTAAAAGCAATTCAAAACCGTACAGCCCGATATATTTCATCCGACTACGACACCTACTCCAGTGTTAGCAGTATAAAATTATCGCTTGACATCGAGCCTCTGACGCACAGACGAAAAATTGCCCGTTTATCACTATTTCATAAGCTATACTTCTGTTTTCCTTCGCTTGGGGACTCTCTTCTTCCACCTCTCTGAACATCAGGCCGTCTCTTCAACTCCATGAGCATTCTACGTCTGCACGACTCCTCTAACGCATTTAACGAGTCATTCCTGCCTCTTGCAATTGAAGAATGGAATTCATTACCAGAGCATATTGTAATAGAACGCGATCCATATAAGTTCCGGCAGTTGCTGACATCCTATTTGAAAAGATGATGTGGAGAATTCTTGCGTGCTTCTGTTTTCCCTCTGTTTACTTTACTGTTCCTGTTTTTATACTTGTTAATGCTTATTTAAAGGGTTTTTTGTACTTTTTTCTTCTTCTGTATAAATTCTGCTGATCACTGATTGTGACAATGTTTGACAGTTACCTACGTGATTGTGTTCGATGTTCCGCCCCCACTTATGTAATGCCCCTTCCAGGGGTCTTTACGGGTCAATAAATGATGATGACGATGATGAAGCGTAATGGACCTTGACAAGTCAGTTAATAGTTCGAAAAAACAGTGAAATATTGCACGAACACCTCATACGTGACTTTAGGGAGGGTGAGCTGTTCCGCAAATAATCGCATGCAGTTCACAAAATTATTCTGTCGAAGTACTTTTGTTTTTAAACAAAGGAAAATGACACATCTACCCAATCGTAGCAAGTGCTACAAAGGAAAGCCATACGGGTTCTTCGAAAGCAAAGCTGCGCAGTTGAAGAAAAAAAAAAAGCTTTTTTTTTCTTCAACTACGAAGCTTTTATTTATTATTTATTTGTAGCAATTACTATGATTGGGTGGACGTCTCGTTTTCTCTTCTCTAATTACTTCTCTCCACTTTGGGGCTTTCCGCAAGACTATTACATCAAGCTCTTGTTCTTGTTTAGCTGGTGACAGAAGCGGAAAAAAGACACGTTGCGTTTCAAAAGAATAAAGAAGCACAATGTTAAGGCCCTCATGGTTCCCAACAAACATGCAGTTGCTCTAGTCCTGCTAGGTACACATTTATATGCTAACAGTTTCATTTAGAATTCACGTAAGAGGTTCAATATAGGACAAACAGCTATTTTTGTACCTGAATATCAATAAAAAGCGGTCCCATATCTAAGAGCGACAGCATTCATTGGCATTTCTCAATATTGTTACTGTATTTGTTTAATAAAATGCTTATTTTACGCAGGTCATAAAAACTCATGTGAGGAGAAGCGCAGAAAAGCCTCTCAAGTGAAAATAATTTTCATCGTGGAGCAACTTTCCCAAACGCAGAGCGTTTCGACTGCGAGTAGCTCATTTTTTACAGGATTCCAAGCATCGAAAGTGAGAAATTAGGCCTATAAACATGCTGTGTCGATAGCATGCTCGTCTTCCTATTGTTTACGAACACTTGCGTTCAGCTGGACATGCAGAATTTTGTTTGTAGAGTAGGATTGGCGATTCCTATATTGTCACAGACAAAGCCACAAAAGACTTCGGTCGACGCTAAAGATCTTTTTATATATGTCGCTGTCCTGGCACCCTCGTCGTTCTCTTCTTCTCGGAGCCACCCAACATGCCTAGCATGTGGCACCGAATCGCACCGAGTGGCTGTCAGCTGTGTCGAGGCCGTGGCATTACCCCCCTCCCTAGAAGCATCGTCTCGATGCGGAACATTGAGGCACTGGAGATTGCCACGGGGATGCTGTTAAGAGGGACGTAGATGGTGAGAGAGGCGTGGGACTTTGCGTTCAGCGGGAGTGGTATAACTTCAATCTAGAGACGTGAACGACATCGGACAGGCTTGGGCGTCGGGAACGGCGAGCGGTGCCTCCTCCTTCAGGAATCACTTCGTATGTGACGTCGCTGAGTCGTTGAACGATCCGATAAGGTCCAAAGTAGCGGCGCAAAAGTTTCTCCGACCGACCACGCTGGCGAATCGGTGTCCACACCCATACTTTGTCACCGGGTTGATAAGTGACGTCGCGGTGACGAAGATTGTATCGGTCGGCGTCGTTGTGTTGTTGGTAGCGGATACGCATTCGTGCGAGCTGGCGTGCCTCTTCGGCGCATCGAGCGAATTCGGCAGCATCATTGACAACATTAGAACAGTAGGTGGGTAAGAGCATTGCGTCCAACGTTGTGACAGCTTCCCGGCCGTGCACCAAGCGAAAAGGGGTGAAGCCGGTAGTTTCTTGAACGGCAGTATTATATGCAAACGTAACATATGGGAGAACGTCGTCCCAGTTTTTGTGGTCGACGTCAACATACATGGAAATCATATCAGCGATCGTTTTGTTTAGTCTTTCTGTGAGCCCGTTCGTCTGGGGATGGTAAGCAGTGGCTTTGCGGTGAACGGTACCACTGAGAAGCATGATATCTTCTGTGAGCTGCGCTGTAAATGCTGTGCCCCGGTCGGTTATAACCACTCTTGGAGCACCGTGGCGGAGTACGATACCATGTACAAAGAAGGTCGCAATATCATTTGCAGTGCCTCGTGGGAGAGCTCGGGTTTCAATGTAACGTGTTAGGTAGTCTGTGGCAACAGCAATCCAACGGTTACCAGCCCTCGACGTGGGGAATGGTCCAAGCAAATCTATTCCAACCTGCTGAAAAGGGATCCGCGGAGGATCTACGGGATGGAGAAGACCAGCGGGACGCACGGGTGGTGTCTTGCGTCTCTGGCAGTCGCGGCATGTCTTCACGTATTGCTTGACGTCACGGCGAAGGTTAGGCCAGAAGTACTTTTGGCGTATGCGTGAAAACGTCCGTGCGAATCCCAAGTGGCCCGAAGATGGATCGTCGTGAGATGCCCGCAGGATGTCGTCACGTAGTGAAGAAGGCACTACAAGGAGGCAGGCGGTTGTGGTCGAGTGAAAACCCAATTTGTAGAGAACGCCATCGCGGAGAAAAAACGAGGAGAACTTGCGGATGAACATACGAGGCGGCTCCGGTAGACGGTTCTCAAGGTAGTCGATGAGAGGCCGGAGTTCTGAATCATCGCGCTGTTGCTTTCTGATGTCTGATACTGAGATAATGGACAGAAATGCGTCCTCTTCATCAAACTCGCATGGCGACGGTTGAAGTGGAGCACGTGACAGGCAGTCGGCGTCGGTGTGTTTACGCCCGGACTTGAACACTATTGTCATATCGTATTCTTGCAAGCGAAGACTCCAGCGTGCAAGACGGCCAGATGGATCCTTCAGATTGGCTAGCCAGCACAATGAATGGTGATCTGTCAAAACTCGAAACGATCGGCCGTACAAATATGGTCGGAACTTAGCAATTGCCCACACAACGGCCAAGCATTCCTTCTCCGTAGTGGAATAGTTACTTTCAGCTGGAGACAAAGTGCGGCTTGCGTACGCAATGACGCGTTCGGCTCCATCTTGCCACTGTACGAGGACGGCACCAAGGCCAACGTTGCTGGCATCCGTGTGCAACTCGGTGTCACTGTCTTCGTCAAAGTGTCCTAGAACAGGAGGTGTGCGCAGACGATTCTGGAGTTCACAGAAGGCCTCTTGTTGTTCCTGCTCCCAGACAAACGGAACATTATCTTTAGTCAGCCGCTGCAAAGGTTCGGCTATCCGTGAAAAGTTTGCCACGAAGCGTCGATAATAAGCGCAAAGCCCTAGAAAACGGCGGAGTTCGTGTTTGTTCGAAGGTGTTGGAAACGAAGCAACAGCAATGGTTTTGTCGGGGTCTGGTCGAATGCCCTCGTAGCTGACGACATGGCCTAAAAATTTGAGTTCGTCATACCCGAAATGGCATTTTTCAGGCTTTAAAGACAGGCCAGCAGTACGAATTGCGTCAAGAACTGCTTGTAAGCGCTGGAGGTGCTGCTCAAAAGTTTCCGAAAAGACAACGATATCATCTAAATAGACAAGGCATGACTGCCACTTGAGACCTGATAGAACCGTGTCCATCATGCGCTGAAAAGTGGCAGGCGCAGAGCACAATCCGAAAGAAAGGACCTTGAATTCGTAGAGTCCGTCAGGCGTAATAAATGCCGTTTTCTCACGGTCACGCTCATCAACCTCTATTTGCCAGTAGCCGCTGCGAAGGTCCATCGATGAGAAGTATCGAGCATTTCGAAGGCGGTCCAAAGAGTCGTCGATGCGGGGAAGGGGATAAACGTCCTTCTTCGTAACGTTATTAAGCTTGCGATAGTCAACGCAAAAACGCAGTGTGCCGTCTTTCTTTTTCACCAGAACCACAGGTGACGCCCATGGACTGGTGGAGGGCTGTATGATATCGTCGGTAAGCATTTGTTTGACTTGATTCCGGATGGCGTCTTGCTCTTTACGAGAAACACGGTAGGCACGTTGGCGCACGGGTCTTTCATTGGGATTTGTAATAATTCTGTGTTTCGCAGTAGGCGTTTGGTTGACCTTCGATGTTGAAGCGAAACAGTCCGCAAAAGACTGTAAAAGGCTTCGAATGCTAGCCTGTTGTTCACCTGATAATTTAGAATTCACATCAATATTGCTGTTGGCTGGTACGTCACAGTTAGAATCTCCATCATTTTGCCCTACAGTTAAACAAGCGGGAAAATCACTGACTGGCTCCAAATAGGCGATGGCAGTTCGTGGGGCGAAGTGCTGGTATTCACGACTGAAATTGGTCACTAAAATCTGAGCAGTCCGTGACGACAGCTGCAAGATGCCGCGGGCTACGCAAACCTGTCGAGCCAACAAGACTGACAGATTGCCTTCAGCGATTCCGAGATGGGGAGGATCATCGTCTGTTTCTACGGTGATCAACGCAGTACTCCGGGGTGGTAAAGTAGCACAGTCACCCGAAACGCGTAAAACCGTGGACTGTGGGTGGTAGTCGTCCGAATGAGTTGCGTGTTCGCTGGAAAATGTGACAAGCAACTCGCGAAGGTTTATGATTGCACCGTACTCCCGAAGAAAGTCCATGCCGAGTATGACCTGCCTAGAGCACTCTTCCAGTATAATAAATGAGCCAACAAATGTGACCTCGCGAATTTGTACCCTCGCAGTGCATTTGCCGATCGGCGTGAGAACATGACCGCCGGCTGTACGGAGCTTAGGTCCTGGCCACGGTGTCGTCACCTTGCGAAGTGCCGTAACCAGTTGTCCGCTCATGACAGAATAATCGGCGCCAGTATCGACAAGAGCGGTGACCGGGTGGTTATCTACAGAAACGAGTATGTCGGCTGAAACAGGTTCAGGGTTTTCGAAGAAAGGTGTCGAAGGTGCGCAGTCGTCGTTGTCGTCGTCGTTATCGTCGTCGTCGGGGTGTCGCAGCGGAGGATCTTTCGAAGTGCGTTGGACAGCGGCCCCACCTCCGGAGGTCGCTGTTCTCAGTTTCCCCGACTTGGGCTCGTGGGCCGATTGCCCACGGAAGCGGAGAACGTAGTGTAGCGGCTAGGTGACGCCGATCGTCGAGGAGGTGGTGATCGTGACTGGCGCCTCTGCGGAGACGGAGATCGGGTCGTTGGCAGGGACTGTTCAACCGGTGGGAACTGCGCGTACGGCGACGAAGGTTGACTGGCCAGATATTGCTGGATTTCTCTCGGGCGCTCTCCCTCACGTGGGCGACGAGCGCCGGGGTGATAGCCCTGGAGTCCAATTCTTCGGTAGTAGCAGGCACGGTACACGTGGCCCGCTTCGCCACAGTGGAAGCAGAGTGGCTGGTAGTCAGGTGTGCGCCACACGTCTGACTTTCGCGTATTGATTCGGGGGCTCGTGGACCCGTACATATTTGTACGTGAACCTTGGCCCTGGAAGTGACACAGCGGTTCTTCAGAAGAAGGCGGGTTACGATGGTTCCCGGGTTGCGCAGGTAGCCTCACTGCTTGCGCATAAGTCAGTACGGGGGCGGCTTCAGGTCTGGTTTGCACGAATGGCTGTGCTGCCTGGCGAACTTCTTCGCGGACGATATCTGTGAGGGATGTTACGGTCGGTTGAAATCGCACTCCCTGTAGCCGGTCGAGCTCCTCACGCACGACACTACGCACAAGCTCTCGAAGCGCATCGGTGTCATAGGGTAACGAGACAGAAGATGCTGATCCCAGGTTGATTTGGCGATCGTAGACCGAGTAGCGTTGTTGAAGGGCTCGCTCCATTGTTGTCGCCTCACTGACGAACTCAGCTACTGTAGCTGGAGGCCTTCGCATCAGTCCAGCAAACAGCTGCTCTTTAACTGCACGCATCAGTAGGCGTACTTTCTTCGCTTCTGTCATGCCAGGGTCAGCACGCTTGAAAAGCCGCGTCATGTCTTCTACGAACATGGCTACGCTTTCGTTCGGCCTTTGAACCCTATTCTGAAGGTCTTGCTCTGCTCGCTCTTTTCTTGCGGGGCTGCTGTACGTGTCGCGTATCTGCCTTTGAAATTCTTGCCAGGTGGTGATGGATGGCTCGTGGTTAGCGAACCATGTTCGGGCAGAGTCCTCTAGGGCGAAGTACACGTTCCTTAACTTTTTCTGCTCGTCCCAATAATTGACGTCAGCCACACGATCGAATTCGTCGAGCCAGTCTTCCACGTCCTCAAAAGGCTCACCATGGAACGGCCGCGGCCAGCGTGGGGTGTGGAGAACCAGCGACGCAGGAGGCTGTCCCGTACCGTACGTCTCCTGTGTCTGGCTTGCAGTTGTGGTGGACATCCTCGGCAGATCTTGGAGGCCGTATTCCGGAGGCAGTCTTTGAAGCCGTCGGCTTTTGCGTAGGTTGTCCGCGCTCTGTTCCTGGGGGTCAGAGTACATAGACGTGTACCCAGCAGCTCCACCAGTTTGTCACAGACAAAGCCACAAAAGACTTCGGTCGACGCTAAAGATCTTTTTATATATGTCGCTGTCCTGGCACCCTCGTCGTTCTCTTCTTCTCGGAGCCACCCAACATGCCTAGCATGTGGCACCGAATCGCACCGAGTGGCTGTCAGCTGTGTCGAGGCCGTGGCAATATAATAAACTACAGAAAGATGCCTCCGAAGTGTGAAACAAGAGCGAAAGAAAGACTTCGTTCATGAAGGTTTCACTTCATGTTTCGGCGATTTTTACAGTGAAGGTGTATGTAGCTGCCCTACGGCGGAGGTCGATGTGCGTCCGTCTAGGCATCATGTCGACACGAAAAAAGTTTCGTCTCCAGTTTCACCCGAATGCTCTGTAACTCTCAGTCTAATGTAGGTAACCTTGAAAAACATTAGACTGTGATTGGCCGCTAAGGGGACTATTATTACGCCGAGTTTCATTTACTCGTCATAATTAGTTCATAGTGAAGTTATAAACGTTGCAGAATTCCCGACTGCTGTCAATACATGGCCGTCCCCAGAGGGAGTATGGTTACAAAAAACAGCTGTAACTCTTTTTTTATCAAAATTATCCCGAAACGAATTATACTGTAATTGGCCGATAAGAGGGCTTTATCATTACGCCTAGTTTCGTTTACTTGTCCTGATTAGTTAGTTCACAGGGAAGCTGTAAATATGGTGCAATTCCCGTCTGCCAGGCGCTGGTACTTGCTCACGTCACTACTTCATAAAAGCATAAGAATAAATCACTCCACGGTCAAAAGATGCCTTCGTTGTCTGTGTTCTTCAGAAATAATAATAATAATAATAATAATAATAATAACAATAATAATAATAATAATACCTATATGTTCATAGACGCGTCGATTGAGGTAAAAAACGCCACAGCTTCGCCGCTCGCCCTTTTTCACTGGTTGCAAGGGCGGATGAATTTTTAAGCATCGTATCACGATGGTTTATTATAACGCATCTCTCCCTCTCTCTCTCTCTCTCTCTCTCTCTCTCTCTCTATGTATATATATATATATATATATATATATATAATGTATGTGTGTGTCTCACCAAATCTTTTATCTAGCACGTATTGAGCAGCAGAAAGTTGTATCGGGAGTTTTTCGTGTTACTCTAGAATTTTCTCATTGACACTTGTCATCTAAATATAATAAGTGAGAAATGAAATGATTAATTACGACTAATTATGTAATTAGGCAACATAAAGAAAATTTTTCTCTGAGCGACGGAAAACAAGATTACCTTGGTTCGGTAAGCTACGCGGATTTGGCATGTCTTTAAGGTTTGGCTCAAGTTACGTGAAATGCCTCACTTTTCTACCATGTGTTTTTAAGGAGACGTTAAGTACCATTAAAAATTAGCCGTTTTCAAGTAAAATGATGGTTCCTCCGGAGAAATGTCATCAGTGGTGGCGACCACGGGTTGAAACGTGACACATGATAATTATTCGCTAATTAACAAAATTCACTGTTAACGTGTAAAGGTTTAGACTCAGCGCTCTCATCGGTATTGCGAAATAGAGCAACTTCTCCATACAAGGCATATAGACATATCGATCTGAAGAGTTCGATTATCCACGAAACTGTGGCACGACAATTTTCGGCTATCAGAACGCGCGAAAACGAAGCTATTAGGCTGCAGAGAGCGCAAAGCCGCGCCAGTCGAGGTGGTGTTCTGTTCTGTTCTGTGTTCTGCAGCGATCACAAGGAAAAACAAACTGATTTTAGGAATTACCCTCTTCACGAATGCCTCGCTTCACGGGTGATATCTGCTTCAGGGAAATTCTGAGATTACAATCGCTCTTGCGATATCCGTCTTCAATATCATAGCTGAAACGCTAGTGCGTTTTTGAACACATTTTTGGGACAGATTTCCCGAAATTGTTGCTAGCCCTAACGTTTTGGCTACACAAATGTGGCTTAAGTATTTCACTGCTTTTATTTTGCAACTAGTACTAGACGCCAAGTAGAACTAGACGGAGTATAAGGTCTCGCGGCAGCTGTGAAGCAAGATGGCAGAGCGTTGCGATGTGCGCGTGCCCTTCGGCAGTACGAAGCACGTGGTCTCCCCGCAGGTAGAGAGGCTATATGGGGGCAAGGAGTCTGGGAAAGGCGCCTTACGTGCGCTCTTAGTGCTTCAACTGCGATGTGAGTCTTGATGAGGTGGTCTATGGCGATAGCTATAGTTGCCGCCGTTGGTGCACTTCGAGGAAGACCTAGGCAAATCCGAAGTGCCTTGGCCTAAACACTTTCTGTAGTACGTAGGCTTGCTTTACGTACACTGGTTAAAGCTGGCAAGCCGCACCGCAAACAGCCGAGAAAAAGTACGCCATGTAGTTGCAGCATAGCGCTTGTGGAGATTACCCAGATCTTTCCAGCAAAGCGCTTAAAAATGCGACAGATGCCTGTCAACAGCTTTGTCACTTTTGACATTTATGACTCTGTCAATTAAGACACCCAGGAATTTGTATTACCAAAAGTATGTTATCTGCTCATTGATTAATACACTGTACTGCGTCATGGCCTTAGACGTCAAAGCCACAAGTGCACATTTATCAGATGAAATCTCTGGGCCTTGATGGCGGAGGTAAAGGCTAGGCAGAGAGGTTGCTTTTTGGAACCTTGCTCGCGCCTGTAAGTGCGTCATTCCAGACACCGAAACGCATATGTAATCCGCATACATTCATAATTTAACTGACTTTGGAAGGCGATCAAGGAGTGTGAGGTTAAATAACGCAGGGCTCAGTACGCCGCCCTGGGGGCCGGATGCCATAGAAGGCGTAACGTAAAGAATTGTGGCCTACCCCGGTGCTCGTCAAGAAAGAACGCATAGAGAGTTTGCTTTGCATATATCGAGACATCCAAACCACCAAGACCTACCACTTCGAGAGCGGCGAGGATGGATTCACGTCTAACGTTGTCGTACGCCCCTTCGACGTGGACGAACAAAAGAGCGCAGAAAAGTACACATCCATCCTCAGCGGCTATAAAATAAAAGTAATCGTGTATTTACTTCATCTTAATAGACAACAAATTCATTAGGCGATTTTTCGAGCGAGGAACCTGTAATCTTTGTTTTTCACGTTGAGTTTCACAAGCTCGACGTTGGAAGTCAGCTAAGAGTTTGCATGGCTGAGCTGGTAAAGAAAACTGATTTTCATCACTACATGCAGTTTTGTCGTTCAACTCTCGTCCTACTACCGTCGTCACGCCGTCGTCATACACGTCGTTGTAATACGCCATACGTCGTCGTTGTAATAACGTCGCGATTCTGGTGTCGTAGTCCTTTTATCGTCGTCGTTCCATCTTCGTCACCCTGTTGTCACACCGTCATCGCTACACCATCGTCTACACTCGTCATCATCCCATTGTCCTCATGTTAGCGTCGTCCCGCTTTCCCTTTGATAGCGTCGTCATTTCAGAATCACCATACCGTTGTTGACATGTCATCGTCGTCAAACTGCTTTCGCCATTCCATTAACGTAATTCCGTCCTCGTCGTACCATCTTTGTCAGACAGCCGCGAGCGTGTAGTTATTGTGACGGCTTACCCTTGTGATTCAGTGTCATATGAAAGTGGGCCAGTTCCCGAGAGAGTGTGTGTCGCATGTAGCAGACGCAATGAGCAGAACGCTTTGATGCGAAAAAGCAGAGAGGTCGGCTGGAGGAGCGTTGATACCGGCCTGTTGCTCTGCATAGGGGAACGGAAGATGGGAAAGAAAAATGAGAGAGAGAGAGATAGCGAATCAATAAATATCTTATAATTGCCAATAGCGTATCTGAATAACGGTGTTTTCAGCAGTACTGTGAGTTGCTACATTGCTTGAAGAAGAGAAAATATTCGATGGCCCTTGACAAAGTCAAAGCGAGCAGGTACCGTGGTTGGCGTCTACTGTTTTTATGGCATTAGGATTCTGTGACTACTTCTGGCATACTGAACCAGTCCGTCCGTCCGTCCGTCCGTCCGTCCGTCCGTCCATCCATCCATCCATCCATCCATCCATCCATCCATCCATCCATCCATTCATCCATTCATCCATTCATCCATTCATCCATCCATCCATCCATCCATCCTCTTATGCCAACGCAGTGGCCGAAGCTCTCCTTTAGCTTGGGCCACAAGGTATGAGCTCGTGATCATGATGCCATGATCCATCCATCCGTCTATCCAGCCTCTTATGCCAACGCAGTGGCCGAAGCTCTCCTTTAGCTTGGGCCACAAGGTATGAGCTCGTGATCATGATGCCATGATAGTCGCTGCAACGCCGTCATTAAAGCTTCGTCATCCAACTCTCGTTCTGCCGCCGTGGTCACGCATTCTATGCTGACACAGTGACCCAAGTTGTCAATTAGCATTGGCAACGATGTATGTGCTCGAGGTCTTGGCGCTGGTATTTCTCACACGCAGCAACGTATCTTCGAACGGAGCGAGCAAGCCCTGGCCAAAAAAAAGCGTCGGCGGAACCGGTCGCAGGTACGTGACACACCCAGGTGGCCGGCAGTGGGGAGGTCATGAAGTTCGTTGAGAACAGCCGAGCGATGGTGTTTCGGGATCACAGGGAGTAATGCCACTTGCCATTTTAGGTTTTTCATTCGACTTTTGTCATACAGTCGTCGTCACACCATCGCCGTCATATTGTTGTCATGGATTCGTGGTCATATCGTCATCGGGATGGCGTCCTGATTGTTCCATCGCCTTGAGTCCAGCTTCGCCACCCGAATTTCGCGTTACCGTCGTCGCCACGCTATTGCCATACAGTCTTCTTTATACAGACGTCGTAACGCCATCGTTGTCATACGCTCGCCGATATTCCTTTGTCTGCATACCACTGTCATGCCAGCATCGTGACTGCGTCGTCGTCGTGCAGTCGTAATGCGTTCGTTGTCATATCACCGTCATGATGCCGTCGGGAGCCTTTCAGCGTCGTAATTCTAACTTCGTCACCGCATCTTATCAAGCCGTCGTCGTCATCGTCCTCACAGTCGCCGTCATATAACGGTCATAATGCTGTCGCCGACACGCTGTCGTTTCACTCTCACCTTCACCTCTATGACACCATCCCATTGCCATCATTCTATCATCATCATACCACCTTTGTCTTTCCGTCAAAGTCATTTCTTCGCTTTCATTCTATTGTAATCGTCCTGTCGTCCTTCTATCGTGATTACGCCGTCTTTGTCATTCCTTCTTCCTCAGTTCGTCATCGTCACATAGCGGCTGTTATACATTCGTTTGCATAACGTTGTCACTCCGTCTTCGTCGTGCCATGCTCGTCATTCCAACTTCGCCATTCAGTTGTCATCATACTCGTCGTCACGCCATCGCCGTCATACAGTTGTCGTCACGCCATTGCTTCATGCCGTCATTGCCACGCTGTTGTGGTTATACATCCTCACAAATTAAGAATTGTCATTTCATGGTCGTCATCCATCCATCGCCATACTGCCTTTGTCGAACCATCGACGTCAGTCCTTCGTGATTCTATCGTTGTCACTGCATCGTCCTCATACAGTGGTCGTCGCACCGTTACGCTTATGCGCAATTCTGCCAACCGAGTAGCATATTAAACTGTGCTGACGATACCTCACCTCTTGTATGGCGCATATAGCTGAAGCACATTGCTTCAATGTTAATCGCATTACCATCGACAGTGATCGCATGATGGGTTTCGTCGTATTCTTTAAGTGGTCTTGCAACACCGTACAAGTAAATTTCATAATAAAAGAGTTCTCCATTGCAAAGATTGGTGATTTTATGAGAAATCGTCCCTTTTATATGGCGAACATTAGACGCTTGGGCAGCTATCTGAGTGCGGTCGTTAGGAAGTAGAATTTGTTGATTAATTTCTAATTATTGGTTTCAAGCCGAATGGTCAAATGCGAAAAGCTCCCCAGATTTTAAGTGTCATCCGCTGCTGATGAAAAGTATGTCAAAGTTTAGCCGAAGCTTTCCCAAATATTGATAAAAGGTATACAGATAGCTTCGAATGGCGGCCCACGCGACCGTCGACACTGCCCTGATGCAAAGCAGCTGACTATGATGGCACGTTCAGGCAACCAATTGGTAGTCCCGCGCTTCTACAGCACTACAATGCGCGAAATCATAAAGAATATTCTTCGGGGTTTGGCAGCCAGGCGACGTTGGCCATATTTATGTGTGAGATCTTTGGTCGAAACAGCACAAAAGACGAGACATCCGAGTAGCGAATGGATACACACAGATCGTTGTCGTGCAACTAAATTTATCTACACCAGGTGATCCGTTTTTTGAGCATTAACGCCCTTAGAAACCCGGATCATTATGGGTTTTCTAATACCGCTGTCACACGGGGAGATTTAATGTCATTCGAATCGAATTGCATTCGCATATAATCCCACTAATCGGGATTCACACTGAAAAATTTAATGAATCGAATGGCATTCAATGCATCAAATGCCATTGGATTCGAATGACATTAAATCTTCCCGTGTAACCAGTGATATAAGGCCTTCTGTTTATTCCACTCGAGTGTTATCTTGACGAGTTACTGTCCACAAGAAGAACGTTACAGCAACACATAGTAAAGCATGCGTTGTGGCTTGAAGTATTAGTTCTGGGGTGCTATAACGTAAACCTATTACAAGCTGTTTCTATTCCACTCCTGGAGTGAGCTTTCAACGATTAGTCAGAAAATTTTCGGGCGACCCCCAATTCACCTGTCTGTCCCGCAACGTCACGCAAACCGCGAAACGTCTCTACCTTACAAGACGTGCACACGTTGATGATGCATGATTAGAACGAACCAAAGAAAAACATATTGTTTCCGGTTGCACGCCTTTCTCACCATTAGCCTTCTGCGATTGGTAAAAATTTACACGGGCTGCTCCGGCTTCAGGTGTCTCTAACGCGGCGTCAGAAAATTATCCATTATTACGCTGAACAAAATAGATATTTTTCTTTTTTTATGCTTTTTTTATAGCCAGAGACGGCCACGCCCGACAGAAATAGACGTCTGCCCATCGATTGCTCTGGCACTGGCTACGCGCACCTACTGGGGATAAAAAATTATTTGGTCGCAATAAAGATGTTTGCGTGGCAGTATATATTTTTCGAGTCCTTTCGGAACGTATACACCAATGCTCTGCAAACTCTTTTTCACTGCGGATGCGTTTTAGAGCCTTTAAGTTTCCATCGCGAGCCGCCACAATTTCCGACCAGCCATATCAAGATAAGCAAGGAGAAGCGGGCCAATCGCAGTGGCCAACGTCACCCACCCTATCCGCTTATTTGCTTTCACTGTGCTAGCTCAGCTGCACATAATCTCATCCCACTTCTGCATTCTCCTCGTCTCTTGCCACACAATTAGATAACAAAATCCTGTCAAGGTATATAATAATGTTTGTTTTGAAAGCAAACAAATTTCCCTCCTTTAATAAAAGGGAGCTTTTAATTGGGCGCTTCAAATACCGTGGCGGGTCACTGCCTGATGCTTGCGCTGGCAGGTACGAAAGTTTGATGTCAGGAGATAGCAATATAAACAGATTCGAAGAGTTTTATATTATATGGCCCCTGAATGCTTAAAGAATGATCCATCTTTTGAGCTTCTCGTTAAAAAGATGTTGTCTTATAACATAGCTCAGACTCAGACATTAGTGCTGTTTCAAGATCCCTATGCGAGACAAGAGCGGCTTACGGACGATTCAGTCGAGCCTCGGAGCTGGGAACGTGCTGAGTTCCCTCTCTCTATCATCACTCTCGCCTTGTCCGAAACACTGCTGCTGACAGCAGCGCGAATAGGGATTTAAAACAAATAGTGATTTAAAATCGCGCAAGCAGCTTGAGACTCTCGTGTCGTACCTACGAATACCGCCATCGCTAACGCGTCTTAGCGCAAATGAAACAAAGTTTGCTAACCGGGTTAGTCGATTATTGAGCGATGTGTGATATCTACTCGCCCATGCATCTAATGTTCGCCGAAGTGAGCTTGCGAGTGTTGTAAAGAAAGAATCGTCGCAGCGGACTCGGGCGTTATCAAAGGAATCTGGTTCCATATAAACTTGACGCGGGCAAATGCGTGCACATGCATACATGCACACACGTGCAGACACGCACACACACGCACATATTGCGATAAAATGAACAAACGGGAACACGCTGTATCAAAGTGCATACCTATGCGTAAGCAAAGCGCCTTCGCAAACGCCCACCATCCATAACAGCGAGAATTTTCATACTCCAACGCTTCCGCCTACGAGCGTGTCTAAGACCTCTTAGCCAAGCATTCGCTTTCGGTGAGCCGCTTATCTACGCACGAATAAAACGCTTTGAGAATGTAAGATGCCGCCCATCTCCTTTTTAGCTCGAATTCAATTATAGACTGAAAGAACGGAGCTTCGCGGCCTGCCTTTCAGAAATATCTCTTGTATTGAGAAAATATGGCTCGACAAGGCGCATTTATGACGGTGAAGCAAGGGCTAGCGACGGAAGGCACGTGAACTCGTGCCGTGGCGTGATAGAAAGAAAAAATGAATGGAAATGGAATTCTTCAGAACAAGCTACTCAACGGTGAAATGCACTTTTTCTAGATGTTTCCAGGGTAACGCAACATGTAGAAGCAGTATCTACTTTAGGGCGAAATAGGGAGAAAGGACTAAGTAACGGATGGCTTAGAAACGAAGCTCGGGGGCTCCTATCTGAATACATCAGAACGAAGAAATCACTGTTCTCGCTATCACTGCGTCAAATTTGTTGCAGTTAAAATACAAAAAAATTAAGTATAATGACTATTGTAAGCGCTTTATTTATTTATGTTGTGAATACTTTCATAAAAAAATTGTTAGAACATGCAAAACTTTTGAAAGCAAAGCTAGGAAGTTTAAAAATATTTAAATCAGTAATTAAAATTATTGTCACAATGATGTGCACTGCACTTAAGAAGACGGCTAAAGCGAGTCCAATTTGTGTACATACACCCTTCTAGAATGTGCCACTAATTTTTATTAGTACCTTTTTTAAAACCCCTGTATTAACGTTGTAACATTTACACGTAAGATGAAAATTCATATACCAAATTTGTTCGTTTTAGATGTTCTAACGGTTGCAATTTACAGAATTGCAATATCTTATTTCGCTAGAGAGCTGCGTATATGAAAGTTTTCTGCTTATGTGACACAGAGGCTTCTGTTGATCACTGCTTTGTTGAGTGTCCGTAATTTTATCAGCTGCAAGAGATCTTGCGCAGTCGACAGGACTCTGTAAATAGGCACGCTTTCTCCATGTAAAAAGTGCTTGCACTCTGATCGTGTGCCAACAAGAAGTAATGGCCCTCAGGGTTTTGTGGGATTTCGTCGCAGACATTAAATTGATAAATACTTTGTAAACAATGCCTAATGGTAATTTTTATTGCCTCCCTGTACGGCTAACCTGACTATGCCTGCGTTATTGTTGTTTTGTAACCCCTTTCAGTGCGAAGCTTTCTGTGGTCTTCCTTCGACTTTTCCACTGCTTCTGCTCTTGTAGTCTTGCGCACCATGTCGGGGTAGTGGAGGGGTTCTAAGCGTATATTTACATAGGAGGAGCGTGGCAGAGAAGAAAGGCGACGCGAGAAACTCGGTTGGACGTTTCCATTGATGGTCATCACAGTGCCTTCTGGAGTTGCCTGAGTGTCACCGCAATACCATCTCGACGGCTGTTATTGCCCCTGACCCCCAACCAAAACATTACAGAAACTACAGCTCTTACCTTTTTACTAGCGTCTGACAGTCCAATAGGAAGGTAAATACAACAGTAGACGTGACATAGGGAGAGGAGGCAGAGTATGGGTAGAACCAACGCAGTAACGAAATGAATGCCGAACTGCCTTGCCACTCCACGTGTGCAGATCGCGTGCTTGGATGGAGGGTGGTAGAGAGAAAAGGCTGCATAATATGGCAAGGAAACGCTATTGCTAGGGAGTACAGCGGTTGCGGACAAACTTGTTAACTTTGAATTCAAGCTGCGGTGCGGTAGGTTTCTGCTATTTCTGAAAAATAAACACGGTTCTAATTTGTCCAGCAGTCAACTGACGCACGGCGTACAGACGAAAATCAGCATTAAATCACCATAGCGTCTACAGCCGATACTACGGAAGCGGCCGCACCTCAAATCAACACTTCTGTGGCCACCACAGTAGCTTTGCGGCTATGGCATTGCTCGAGGACGCGGGTTCGATCCCGATCGCGGCTGCCGCATTTCGAAGGGGCCGAAATACAAAAAACCTCGAGTAGTTAGATTTAGGCGCACGTTAAGGAACGCCAGGGGGTCGAAATTAACCAGAGACCGCTGCTACGGCGTGCCTCATAATCTGATTGTGGTTTTGGCAACATACAGCCACCTAATTCAAGCAGATTTTAACCCTTCTGGCAGGATGCAATGTGCCCTTTGAGACACTGATAACACTAACATTTTAGAAGAATAGGTACAATGGCGCACAACTTCTCAAACAAACACGTCTCGCAGCGTGCTCGGTGTACTACGCAGACAAACCGCAGTGGTTCACGGAAAGCAATGTTTAACATCAAACTATCACTCTTGTGTTGTACTAAACGCCGAGGAAATTAAACATTCAGCCATTAACATCACCGTTGATTATCGTCAATCAAAGCAGAGAGAACGAAAAGCTTCGTTTGCACCGATTCCCACAGCGCGTGAGATCCACACGGCTTTTTTTTTTCTTTTTTCTGTTATGCAGAAAAATGGCCTGTTAGCTTTTTGCTATAAAGTTAAACACTTAGAAGATGTTTCTATTTAATTTTTTTTTCACTGTTGACTGCTTTGTTTGGCTTTCCTAATTATGATATTGGGATGGACGGCCCTATTTGTGGGCGGACTTTCTGCATTTAATATTGAGTATCTAGGAAGGAAAAGGGCAGAGATGAATTTGACTTAGGGGCGTAGTTCGCTACCACGCTGACATAAGTTCTCCACATAAAATAACGTCCATGCAAAAGGGCAATCTTTCCACAAAAAAAAAAAAGAAATGAGGTGCAGGTGCTCTACATTTTCTTCTACCCATAATGTCTGCACCTATTCGGCCTTCGCGAACCTCCGAACATATTTTTAAGTTGTGTATAATACCATTTTTGGACAAAATATTTTATCCCACATTGAGTCTAAGGGTTTTTACTGTCTAAGAGTGAAAACATCAGCAATTTCCCAAATAACTGTTTGAAATTTCTGCAGAGGCTAACCAGGAATGGCATGTTCACGATAACGTCAACGTTTTTCAACGCGTTTCGGCTCTTTTACCATTCCCTTTAGCATAATGAGAAACTTAGACAATAAATATTCTTTACCATTTTGAGTAAAACCTGTAGTTAATCTGCATTGCACATTTTTATCAACTTTTCTTTTTACAGCTGGCGTACAAAGACGTGCTTGACCTTGCATAGTCACATTTAAGTTCGAGTCAAAGATACTTTGACCGTGGCCACACCCGTCACTGGCATGAAAAGCGAATCGTGCAATACTTGAGGTGCGATGGCTTAAGATAGCGTTTATAGCGTCCCTGTGCATAGTGTCCCGCCCACACGCACTCAGTGCTCACTCTCTTCCTTTTCCCTCTTTCTATTACCCTTTCCCCCACCCCAATGTATATAGGGTAGCAAACCGGATGCTCTTCTGGTTGACCTCCCTGCCTTTCCTGTCCTTGCTTTCTCTCCCTCTCTCTATCTCTCTGTAATATTTTGTCCAGTTGTCTGCGCAGAATGCTATATAAAAGAATAAGGTACACTTCTTGAGATGCAGCATGCTTAAAGTTACCCGCAAACTACTACTTCGTGGGCGAAGTTTGACCTATTTCGCGACACACACACACACACACACACACACACACACACACACACACACATATATATATATATATATATATATATATATATCTTTAAATATTTATGTAGGCCAGCTAAATATTGCTGAAAAGTTAGTGGCGCATAAATTTGCATAAATCGGCTGTTGTCTAACATATACGGGAACCTAGTGATACAGTACAATATATTGTACTTCAGAGCATATATGCATGGTGAAAAAGAAGTTTTGGATTGCTGCAGTTTTATTGTGAGTCACTGATTAAACGGAGCTTGTCCTGTCCACCTCTTCCTGTTTGTATTTCTTCTCTGCTCCCTGCACCCACCCGTACGACACGTTCCGCATACCAGTGTAGTAATTCCGCATGGTTTCCATATAGTGATTGTGGTATCACCGTGGATTTCATATAAGTTCCTAACAATTTTCAGTCATCTGTGTAAGCAAGACGTATACCATTATTGGAGTGCATACGAAACATTTAAATAAGGTGATGCATTGATATGGAAATATTTCTAGCGAATATGTCATTAGCAGCCATGGTTCCTTTGATCTTGTATGTATACAAGCCCGGCGTACTCAACTTTATCGACTGGTGAAATGCCTTCAGTTCTAATCGTACGCGGCTCGAATTCCAGATAACTAAAAGCTACAATTGGAAGTTTGTGTAAGTAGGCGGGGTAGCAGACTGCATCGTATAAGACGAGGATAGGACATCTGACTCAATCTTTGAAAGAAACGATTGAATCCTTTGTGCTTTTTAGTGTGCCCTCTTTCTCCTTGCACTGCCATTGAATTGTTATATTGAACCGTAATCGCTGAGTACAGAAAGACAGACAAGCGGATGGACGGTTCGTAAAACACATAAAACGGAATCTCGAGTTATTTATTGCTGTCATAGAGTAAAGACATATTAGTCGCCTGGAATTAAAAAAGGAAATGGTTTTCTGTATCTCAGCTTGTTCGCGGCATCCCGCTTAACATCAAGCGTGCCAACGTCCGTCACAATAAGAAAAAATGGCGGCAAATTCAACACACCTTGTTTAAATATGCACGCAACGAAGCTTTGTTTAAATGCGTAAGTAGTACTAATACCTCTGCAAAACGCCCTGGTATTGCATTGTTAGTGGGAAGTAGAGTGTGCTACACAATGGTCGAGTGGCAGGAACGGCGCTCTCCCCCTGAGGTGCCGCATGTAGAAAGTTTTGCGAGGGCGCTGCGAGCGAACTGGATTGGGGTGGAGGGGGTGGAGAAACGCTTCGCAGCAGACTCAACCCAATTTCGCTGCGGGCGCTGGGACCGATTGCACACGTGCGCTATTATAATGGTGCTTTTTTATTTCAACTGCAAATTTATATTGACACCTTTCTCCTACGCATACATATTTGACGCATGGGTTATACAACAAGACGTCTTCAATTTTGCTGCCGTTGTCAGGTGCATCGCCTGCTACAGCGAGCGCGATTTCGTTGCGCGGACACCCAGTGTTACTTGCAGAAAGTTTGTGCCATGAAATTTTTTATGGTTTTACTTGCTTTGGTGCGCCCGTGACTCTTGTCGGGGCCGGTAGGAATTGTAGATTTAGCCAGGCGAACTGCTATATTTAATAGTTTTCTAAATGTAACACGTAACTTTTGCCACAGAAGCCGCCTATCTACAACATGAAGCTACGAAAAAAAATTTGATCGATGTCGTGTCATTTTACGGGCTCTTCTTGTTCGTGGAATATGAATCAGGGACAATGATCAAAGAAAACAATATTACAGAGAAATAAACCAGGCTTTTTAACTCCGTCGCGCGAAGAGATGCAGATGACGAATGCACTTCTAGGCAGATCTGAGGGTACATAGACACATATATCAAAGGCATACATGTAAAAGAAAAATTATCAAATACCTTAAATGCACTGACTGAAACAATGAAAACTGTCGACCGGAATAAGCGTGTTTTTTAACAGCTGCGCCAGCCGCAGGGGAACTAATCGACTTTCCGAGAAAAGGAATCAAGGCAGTTATTGGACGTTAATATGAACAACAGCGTTAGGGAAAATATATTGCATGTTTGCCCAGACTGAATCGGGGAGACCGGGAAGCCTTTACCAATCTCATCTACGTGGTTTGTCCGGTGATTTCCTTCAACGTGCTAGCAGGCGAAATGAAGTAGAAACATATATAGTCAAATCGAATGATGTTTACTCTTCAGATCGTATTCGACATCAGAATTCACTACGAAAACTTATCGAAAAACCATTTCCGTTCGAATGTAACGCATAATAGCCCGTTTGAAGTCTCGAAGACGAGGGGCCGATGTACCTGAGGACTCTTATTCCGAATGATTGTGCTGCTGGAGAGCCGTGGCTGTAGCGCAGAGGCGCGCCACTTCCTGAGAGAATTAACGCACGGGTGTTAATGTGTTTTGCTGAACAATTTTCTAGCTGTCATTCCATATAAACGCCCCGTTTTGGGGCAGCCTGTAAATCTGCTAACTTGATTCAGGCAAGGGAAACATTTTTTTGACAGTATCACCATGTCTGCAGCCCATTAAAACTGGCTGCCCAATGTGGTTAACACCCTTATCTTCTTCAATGAACACAGCAGATATATAAATATCTTTGTGTGTATGTGAGGCATGCCGTTCCTTTTTTCGCTTCATTATTGTCCTTATGATAGCGCACCTGATAACTGAAAGCAGCCGCTTACAATACAGAAGCTGCTGAGTTGAGTGGACGTACAGTTGGCAACGACTTTAAATTTAGCTGTCGTATATAAGATAAGCGCAATATGTTTTTCACAAAAATCAGACTCGAGAATAATTTCTTTCGTTTACACCCTGAAAAAAAAAGCCGAAGGACGCCGCTACGTCTTCTTTTTCGTTTTTTTTTAATTAAAAAAAGTTCTTGCGTTTTACTTCTGGCGATATGACTATGAAGCAGCCTGTTCAGTTCTCACCATCTGGGCTTCTTTAACGTGCACTTAAAAAGAGGTGCACGAGTGCTTTTCTTTTCTTTTTTTTTTCATTTCGTTCCCATCGAATTCCGCGACATGGTTTGAACCCGTGAGCTAAAGGTTAGCCGCGCAACGCCAAATCCATGATGTAGCCACTAATTAGGCTACCGCAGTGCTTTTTTCTTCTTGTTGTTGTTATGCATCAACTGGGCGAAAGATTTCACAGAGCGTAGAGGCCAAAGATTAGCATATACAGTATTATGCCTACATACAACTCTGTTCGGCGCCCGAGGTCCAACCGCTATAGAAGAACCCGTACCAAATACTCCGCACTCTGTTACGCTATGAAGACAGAAACGTGAATGGAATATTGCACTGCAGCTTCTTTTTTTCTTTTTCTATAAGAATGCTTTCCGTAATTCTGAGTACACGGCACCGGAGTGGGCCGATATGTTTAATTTGTTTGAAGTGGCAAGCAGGAAGTTTAGATATGTTTTTCCGTCGGCGTTTCGCAAGACCTACTGATGGAAATCTGTATACGCGAAACTTCAAACGAAAAAAGATGCTTCTTGAAGATCAAGAAAAATATTTGTTGTCCAAAGGGAACCGTACAAAACATAGCAGAATGAAAGCCGAATCTATGGCGGCAATGCACGCGTAATCCCCGAGTGGCATTAAAAAAATTGAAATAAAGAGAAAAAAACCAAGGCATATAATTTGAAGGCATATATACATGTCATATTCAATTATAAACACCGTTTGAGCGGCCTGCACGCATATACCAGCCCGCGTAGTAATGCGAATGACCCTTCCTTGAAGTACCGCGAACAGTTTGCAACGGCGCGACCTTGATGCGACCCAATCCATTTCGATCGCAGCGCCACTACATTTCTTGTCGTCGCGCGCCTTACTGCAAAGCATGTGCCGCCCCAGCCGCTCGTCCCACTCAACCATATTCCAGTACACTCTAGTTGGAGGTCCTGGTCCTAAACGACACCATCGACATTACAGACTTCCAATGGTAGCTCACCCGCCGTGGTTGCGCAGTGGCTATGGTGTTGGGCTGCTGAGCACGAGGTCGCGGGCTCGAATCCCGGCCATGGCGGCCGCATGTCGATGGGTGCGACATGCGAAAACACCCGTGTACTTAGATTTAGGTGCACGTTAAAGAACCCCAGGTGGTCGAGATTTCCGGAGTCCTCCACTACGGCGTGCCTCATAATTAGAAAGTGGTTCTGGCACGTAAAACCCCATAATTATTTTAATGGTAGCTCCTTCGCATCTGCTCTGGTGCGCGAGCAGTTGCTATCACGCACCCATGGTAGATAACGTAACACGCGCGGCGATCATCTCAAAGAGATGGTTTGTGTTATCGCGATGGAAGTATACCTGCAATTGTTGCCTTTATTGCAATGGTTAGAGCACTGCGCTGCTGCGCTGGGGAACCGAGGTTCGGTAGCTCGACCGGCTACGTAATTCGATTTGTTTTTGTGGGACTGACCACTAGGCAAGACAAAAACAGCACACTGCCTCACGCTGCAGCACCCAGAAGCCACGGTCAGTAAAGTCCAGAAGGACGCAGAGGTTCGCGAAGCCGTTTCGCTTTAATAACGTGACAGTGTCACCCGAAAGGCGAAGCCCTTATAGCGATAGCGGGGGCTTGTGTTGCGTTTGAGTTTCTCGGACGTTGTTCTAACTATACGTGGGTGCGATATGATGGCGCGACACAACATGCAAGTCAACCCATACTATATAGTACAAACGGCGCCCTGGCAGCAACCAAGCCTCCCGCAACACTGGCTTCATTAGCCCTAATACTGGCGTTGTAGGCGTCACACCTCGATGGTGTATTCGATGAGTCCGATGAAAAACAGCCAGAGTTGATGAGCCCCCAGTGAAATAGCCAACAACGTTAGCTCGGTGAATCTTGCTCAGACAAGAGCATACGAACAGCAGCTCTGCAGTAACGCTAGTGCAGCTTGCAGCGCCGGCGCGCCCAACGCTTATGCCAGCAGTGGTAGGCAGAAAGCGACCCTTCTGGCGCCACAGAAATGGCTGAGTGTAGCGTTGACGGAGCGTCCACTTCGCGACGCACTCTGCATTTCTGTAAACCCTCTAAACCTACCGGACGCGCGTGGTGCGTGCGTCGTGAACTGCACAGCAAGGCAACAGCGGCAGCAGTACCGAGGGTGTTGTCGAGCTTTCGTTTAATTGCGATCATAATAAAGGAAATCGAACGCTGGAACACGTCTCGCCGAACAAGTGTGAGAGCGGAGCAGTTGATCTTCCTTCGCAATGGAACACAGCAATGCTTAGTGCAAGGACATGTCCCATATCCTCATGGTAAGAACTCGCGCTAATTTTTCGGGGGAACATCACTCCACTGCCGTTGCTGTCGTGCCTGTAGTGCCTCGCCTACAACAAAATGATGAAGCTGCACCAACTAGAGCTTTTTCAAGCTGTGCGTACTTTCGCTACACTAGGGTATCGGCAGAGTGAAGCCTGCCAAAATACAGCGTCGCCTTCCGTGGTCATCCCGACATCTGTGGTGGATTGCCGTACCCGTCACATATCGTAGATTTCCACCGCCCTCATCCTTTGTTATTTCAATCAGTTGTCGGCAGCTTTCCAACATTTGGAGGAGTCACTACCAAAAGTTTCGTTTCTTTTGGTATGAAACCAACGCAACTCCAGAAGCTCAAGAGAGCTTGTCAGGGTGGCTATAATGCTGAAATATCTCCTTCACGACATGTGCGGGGTGAAGTGCTTACTCATTGTCAAAAGTTAGCTTACACTTTCTTCTTCTTTCTTCAGTTGGTTAGTGTATAATTGCTCTGTATTAAATTTCTTGTATTTTGCTTTCAGCTAAAATACTTCGTCTTATTCTTCCTAATATAAGCAGTTGTCCTTCGAGTTGAGACAAACATTATTTGAGCGAGACATAATGTACTGTGCTCATCTTTTCTCATAACATAGTCAGAGTGGGAATGCAATACTGGAAACTCTTATATTCCTGTTCTGGTTGATCTGGCGTGAAGTTCATTTTGCATGGGATAGAGGGAGATTGATGTTAAATTTTTCTTTTCTTTTATATCCCAAGTGAAGTGCGGTAAGCCCCCTGTTTCGCTTTTCTGTCGCCGGGAATGACGTATAATATTGAACGTCCTGCGTAAACCAAAGAGAGAACAGCGGGCGCTTTTGTGCTTGTTCACGACGAAGGACAGTGAGAAACAAAAAAACGAAGGAACAAGCGAACGAAAAAGGAAAAGGCACAGTAGTGTGCTTTTAAAAGCCAGTCCTACTTAGCGTCAAGCTGAGCCGAAAAGCTTTCTGGTAATTACGGGCTTCCAAGAAAAAATTGCATTTCAGTGTTTTACGGCAATCCGCCAGGTATATATACCAGAGAGTTAGAGCAAATTAGTGTTCAGAAAGCACAAAGCTTCAGAATTATGCCGAAATTTGTATATTACGCAGAGTGCTGGTCCCATCGTCAGAAGCCAAGCCGGTCAGCCAGCGCAGCCGCACCAAAAACAGCTTCAGTAAATAATTATCCAGCGGCTGTCACTCGCTAGTAAGGCTGTACTAAGGTCGTAACTTGCTACTGAACAGGTTAAGAAACGATGACAACAATTTCAGACAGACGTCGACAGGCAAAACAATTCGTTTGTGGGGGTGTATTGTAACCCGTGAACTTTACGAGCACCCCTTTCTGCAAGCTTCAAGAGCTCCATCACATTGAAAGTGCAAGCGGCGTCATCGCCCCCCTCTTATGGTGTGCGCTGAAAAATAGCGCTTATTGACAATGATAACATAAACTTGAGTTGCCTTTTCTTTTCTGGCGATGCGTATATAAAATAGATTGCCCGTTTTGTTTTCGTTGAATGTATCAAACTCTGTCTTGATATAATTCAAAGAGAAACGTTTTTTTCCTAATGTTTATTCCCTGCACACATAGTCGAGCTTCAGTCATTGCTCCCTTAACCAGTCTTGCTGATGTAGGTGACAATTTGTTCTGAAACGAATTTCGCCCGAAGCTTCATGACCAATTTGGATCGACGTTGCAGTAACAGCAGGAAGAAGCACACTGACCCAGAAACCCTTCTTGATTAACGTAGGCAATCGGCCAACAGCAGGCGTGTATCTTGCATATGACGACATATTTAACGTTCCCACAGCTTCGAAACAGGTGAAAAGAAGGCCTTTGTTCGAAAAGAGAGTATTTTTGGAAAGTGATGACTCGCGCTCCTCTTGAGAGCTCCACGGACAGCGCCCGAATGGAAAATTTGGCTGAGCCGTCCACAATCGACTGCGGTATCCGCGGACAATGTTTTTTCACCCAGATCGAGGGGTAGTTCAGCACACCGATAGAACTGTTTATCAGTATTAATGCGTAAGAACTCTTTGGAGAGTACCTAGGAGAAACGATGTCTTTCCCGTAATGTCTCGTAACTGGGAAATAAGTACGTCAATGGCCAAGTTAGGACATTTGATCGCTATAGTAGCCTAACTGTGTATGATTGGCAGTGTTACAATCAATAAAAAGGAAAACCTGGGCACGCCACCGCCGCCTGGACATATTCATTTGATTCAATAAAGTATAAAATGATAGTCGCAAATACGATAGTCGGAAGAAGGAGCAGGGAGAACAGCGACAGGAACTAGGAGATAATCAACTCTGAGAAGAGGAAAGCAGGTGTTCAGAAGGGGTACGGAAACATCGTTACAGGGCGATACGCGATAAAAAGACTGGTCACGTCACTGTCGCCTCGAAATAGTCGTTTGATGCAGTAAGAAGTACGAAACAACAACAATAACTTATTGGCAGATGTGGTTTGGCAAAAAACGCGTTATGGAAGCGGTTAGGCTTAGTTTACACGATCCTCGTAAAGAGGTCGGATGTGTCGAGACGAGTAAAATGCGACTGCGTCAAAAGAACGTAAGGTTGGTTAAAGGGAGAAGAGGCGTAGAAACGCTAAACGAATGCGGGAATATCGTAGTCGACAGAAGGAATAGCGACGCGCATACATACATCGGTAGCAACAAAAGTAAGCAAACGCGAAGTAACAACAGAGCCAAGGAATGCTTACACATTAGTGGACGATTCTCAGAATTTCTGTGGAAGTGTTTATGATGAACCAAAGCTCACACTCAGGTAATGTCAGAAACTTTACGTCGGACCAAAAGAGGGTTTCATAAAATGTTTGTACGCTAGAGTGTTTCATTGGAATACCAGTCAGACAATCGTCCGACGGCAAACGAGGTGTTTGCAGGTGCGTACAAGCTATATCAAACTCTTGTTGGCGAGTGCGGTTAAGGTGGCTCTGGACTGATGTGTGAATGTTTCATACTTTTTGAAGCGGCATGTACTTTCGTTTATTACATTCGTAAGCCAGGTGTTGTCCTTGCTGCAAAACCCACGTTGTGCTTTGCGCATTTTCGAATTGCGTTACCTATATTTTAATGCATGTCTTGTGTTCTAAGTTCCTGGTGCTAGTTTTTGGATATAAACTTTGGCATTCTGACTACTCAGATAAATGAAACAAAGTCGCTTATTAGGCCAGGGCCTAACATTTCTGAAACATGTCGCATTAATCAGTTGTTTGCAATATTACGCATTTTTCATGACTCGTATTGAATACGCCGTTAGATCATGTAATAACGTTTGAGGTGTGAAAAAGAAAGCAGTACTTGGCAGCAACTATACTGTTCGAGAAGGACGCCTGTTTTTTACTTTTTGTGTTTTACCGCTGGGTCACCACCATTGTATGTCTGGCACGAACAAAGCACAAGAAAATCTCAAAAATATGGTGAAATGTCGAAAAGAGAGCACCAGATTAACATGCATTTGAAAAAAAAATAGAGTCACGTTACTGATTGGTGCGAATGTTCATCTGCAGAAGTGTGCATAACATTCCTGAACTATTTGTGGAAGCAAAGCAATTGTTTTTTTTTATTAGCAAGCGCCACTTCAAAGTACAGCCGTCTAGAATCTTCTGTCGGTGTAAGCATGAGCCAGCGCACTAGGGTTGAGGATTGGGCGAGTTGGTATTGCATTCTCGCAGCACATCGTGGCTCTTGATCAGAACAAGTTTTAACAATAGTCTTGAATGTAACCAAAATACCAAGCCAAAAACCACCTGTCACGGAGATACTGACAAAAATGGCCCATGTCAGATACCATACGGGTGTAAAGGTGTTCAATAATTTTCTGCCTCAACAGAGTCATGTTTCGAAAAGCCTACCGACGTCATTATTTCCACGCTAGTTACCTCTGCGTGTTCGGAGGTTCTAAAAAATAGTTATTGCGATGCTGCGCTTAAAAACAATACCAGAATAAAGACTCTAGCGAGGCGAGGCGCCCGCTCTAACTTGTGAGTGACAGCGCACTTGAACCCACCTCATTTTGGTAGGGCGGTCGATGTGGGCTTTAATGACTGAAATCTTAGAAGCGCTCGCCAAACAGCGTGGCCGTAGACTCCGTAATGCAGGTCGTTAACTGCTCCGTGTAACCGTATTCCCTACAAAAAATGGATGGTATCTGTGACGTCCGTGTGGCCGACGTGTATCAGGCCACAGGCAGCAGGGATTCTCTTTCGCAGCCTGCAATTACTATAACACGCGTGCTGCATATGGCGGAGCGTCATCGTCTCACAGCTGGGCCTCTCCATTGACCGCACTCGTTAAAGTGCTCTCGGAAAGGCAGACACACAGATGCCTGCACACCCAAGATTGTTTACGTAGTTGTAGCATTATGCGTTCTCGTTTTGGAAGCTTGGGGGCTCTAGGATGAGTTCTTAGCTGAAATTGGCGCATTATAGCCTGCACGGCTGCTGTGTCATAAAAATCCCAAATCATCATCATCAGCTGAAATCGTTGTCGCAATATGTCGTCTCGTGTATTCCAGGAGCGCTCTTTATTATTATTATTTTTTGACGTTCCACACCCTCTTCTACGAGCACATATCTCCACTTTTCTTCAAGCGTGACCGGAATGTTTCTTTGACAGCGATAGGCGGCCACGATTCTCATTCAAGGATATTAAAGTTGGACAAAATCTCACCAGTCAAAGTACGTCTTTTGGCATATGATGCAGGCAGCTATTAAAGTAACGCTCCTCTTCTATGGTGTCGCCGTCAGTGCGTGCATACGAATGCTGGAACCAAGCGTTAGGTCGTTTACTTGGACAAAGAAGCATGGACGTACGGAGGAAGTGAGCGCGTATGAAGAAACAAAGGCTTTCCCCTTTCGAATACCATATGAATAGACCATCACACGAGTGTGAAACGTGCGTTGCATCAAGCGGCGAGCTTCTTGTGACCCGCACACAAGCTGAATACCACGCAGAGTTATTGTCACAATTCACAGGGAGAGAATGAGAGGTGCTCATAGTAGGTTTGCTCTTTTGAAAGCATTACGCTTCAACAACTTTGTTGCGAATGAGAAATATATTAGTCACTCCCGAATTACGCACATTGTGAGCGCAATACTTGACTAGACGTTAATATTATTTCGGTTGGATTCCAGATTATGTTCGTATTGCGCGAGATGTGTCTGTGGCCCGGAAAGTCTTGGCGAGGTTAATGTTTGTGAATCATGTCCTTAAAATATCTTCGACAAATTGTTTCGGCATCAACAAATGCCACACATCTGTGGCGTGCGAGAAAATGCTATGTGAGGTCACGGGTTATCATGAGGCGAATATTTTGTTTATTTTCAGGATTGAGGTTCTCGCTCGATTCTGAAAATAAAAAAAATAATCATGTCTTTTGCATAATAACGCTACGCTTTCTAGCAGTACATGTTGGCTATGATTCTTACAGCTAAAATCAAATATTGGGAACTTGTCTTACATCTGCCGCTGCTGTGACGCATCGTGCACTTACGTGGTGTTTTAGTCGTGAAATACGTGTGGTAATACTGGAATCCAGTTTTTGAAGGGGTAGTTTTGATAGTCTAGATTGACGAAATATATCCGTGACCAAGGCAATTAGCTCCTGAAATCGGTCAAGTCATTTAACGTACACAGGCTTTCGCACAACTTGGTGCCTCGCTATTACAGCATCAATCTACTACCTAGAAACTACCCTTCTAGATCATACAGACTTCATGTTATCGCTAGAAAATTTACGTTGACATTTCTGTGAACCCTTAACTGTCTGCCAAAGGTACGTGGCTACCATCTCCTGAGATCTACAACCAGGAGAAACTACCCTTGTAGATCATACATACTTTATGTTAGCGCCGGAAAACTTACACTGACATTTCTGTGAACCCTTGAGTGTCAGCCAAAGGTATGTGGCTACCATCTCCTGAGATCTACAGCCAGAAGCTGTGTCATAGAACCCCTTCTAATACAACTGAGCTGGCAGTGATCTGGACAATATTGCGACATGCAAAAGTGGCAAATTTTTAAGGCGCGCTCATTTTGTAAGTCATCAAAAGGGACTCAAATCAACTCAGTCACCTACTCCAGAGAACAAATACTATGCACATGGGAGTGACGAGCGAAGGCCACAGAATTAATTTGCAGTGGACACTGTGGAATCGTAGGAACCGTCACGTCACACGCACATGCTAAATAGGCCTATTGCGTGCAATTCACTAGAAAGACATCCACTTCGCTAAACACATCCATCAGACCGCTTGTCTCGCACATCGGATAATGAATGCAAGTTGCTTGTTAGGCCGACCCTGATGGCCAGTACCATCAATATCAATAACGTTATTTATTCGCTTGACAATACACGGAAACTGGCCGGAACAAAAAGATATGAACGTGACTTTAACGTGTTCCGATGACCGACATGAGAGAACACACACGGCAGCATAGCACGAGTATACCGGAACTTTAGAAAGAAACAAAGAAAGGGAACCAGCTCTGTACCCATCGCATGAAGTAGATCACGACCGGCATGTTATACACAGAGATCACCAACTATATGAAGAAAGTTTATAATGACAGAATTAGGTATATCAATGCTAAGTGTTAATTGTTACAAAGAGAAATAACTACGCTACGAAATAACGCTGCTGGTTTTAGGGAAAAGATGATATACAACGTCGCACTACATAGCACCAGTTATGCTACCCTAAAAAGAACTGCCGAGGATGACAAGACCGCTTTTGACGAAGATAGGTGGTCCTATTGAAACGTTGGCCAGCCTTTCTGAAGCACCTTATCCCTGTTTGTAACGTTTACACCACAGTGTGCTACTAAATCGGTTGCTCTTTCTTAATTTTGATTTTTCTCTGAAGAAAGTTAAGTTTGAAGTGCTCCCGGGGCAATGTAGTATTGCCCTGAGTATTGCCCACTCCTCTGTACTGCACGTTTCGTAATGCTTCTTATGAGGCTTTACCTTGGTGAGTGTTTTCATAAAATCACAAACGTATTGCGATGAAAACGTTAGATTATAATGTAGACGGTATTCAGTAGTGACACCTACGCGTAAATCGTTCTACTGTACTAATTAGTTGTGAGAGTGTACTGAGTACGCGGCGCTAGCAATTGTTCTTATTGTTTTTTCTGCACTGTTAACTGGCTTGTGATGTTAGTCTTACATGTGGTACCTCAGACAGTGGCAATATTGACACGTGTACTTGTTTATCTTTCTCTGCGGATCGCTTTTCAATGTCTAAGAAATGTTATCGCTCAGATCGTGTCGGAGGTTTCTATAATGTTATCGATGGTTCTATCCGCTGTCTGCTGTCACCGAACCTTATGTAATCTGATTGCATGCGCGACGCTAATTGTGTGGCACTTTCTTGAAGGCACGCGGGCACCAGTGATTACTCTGGAACATTCCATAACTCATGCTTAAAAGTCGAAGCGCTTCACCCACAGATCGAATCTGCGACTTTCGCCGAGTGTGTTCGCCGCTATTGCTGTGCTTTCATTGTAACTTGCTTTTATGAACACAGGTTTGCCCAATAGAAAGTTATTACCAGTTTTGCTGCTGTGTTCTCCGTCGTCACTACTACGTGACAATATTTAATTTAGGTATGAAATATGCGTGGCATTATACGTTGTAATCTTAAATTTTGAGGGGAATGCAAAGCGGCATTTTGATAATAAACCAATTAAACTACATAATTTCAGTGTTAAATAGGATAAGTGGCCACTCCATCTCATGTGCAAATCGGAGACTACTGAAGATTTAAAGCTATCAGCCATTTCTTTTTGGTGGTTTTGAAGGCGAACTTTATTATATACACACACTTTTTGTATAGTGCATGAAATACACAATTTTCGGTCTTCTTCCTGTTAATAGTAAGTCCCATTGCAGTGGACGATTCATGCAAGGCACTGAGCACTGTCTCCTTTAGTAATTATTTCTTCATCGGAGAAGCCAGTAATGAAGATGCTGGTGTCATCTGCGCACAAAATATAAGACACATCGTCTGCAATATTCAGAAGGTGGATATCATTAAATGGTAATAATAAATAGACTAATAGAATCGAAAGAATAGAATAGCACCTAAAAACTACCCTGCAAAACTTCACAGCGAATCAACGACAAGCTAGATATACGCCGCTCTTTATCGCAGTGCCACTACAACGCCATCAGAAGACTGGCCAAGCACGTTGCTGGCTTCATTCGTTGGCTGAGACATCACCTAGGCTACAGCAGTATTTTTCTCTATGAAAAAACTTCGCAAGAACTTCGACATCTGCTTAATAAGAAAAAAATGTTTGTTACCTCTTTCAGAGGAATTGGCCCCACACGAAACCGCAATGTGTGTTCTAACAGGCAGTGGGTGGCTATGTGTTGCATTTACAAATTCAACTCCACAAATGTGTGATATAACCTTCCGTTGACGCAGCTGGATCGTAATCTCGAAGAATCATTGGAGAGGCCAGTAAACGACGCAGCTGTACAAAGGGTTCCTCACATTCACATAACCAGGCGGAAATACTGTTGCTGACGGTAAGCAGATTTGTCAAAGGAGCGATGATGGCCGCAGTATTACCCACCAAACGACCAAAATAGGAGTGCAACACTATGAGACTTCTGAGGGCATTAATGAATGTTGGCTTTGAAAAGCTGGAGACGACGCGTAGTTTATCGGGAACGGGAAGGATGCCATCTTTCGAAACAACGTGACCCAAGACTGCTAGCGTAGGAGCAGCAAAGTGACATTTCTTGAGGCTGAGCTGTAGGCCGGCAGAAGTGAGACAGGTCAGAATGTCGAGCAGAAGAGCGAAGTGTGTCGGAAATCCCCAGATAAGACGACCATATCAGTGAGGCATAACTAAGGTATGTATTCTCAGTGTGGGTGCGAAGTATCGCATTGATCATACGCTCAAAAGTAACGGCCACGTTACATAATCGGAATGGCATAATAATAAACTCGTACAATCCCACTGGAGTGACAAAAGCTATTTTCGGGCGATCGCATTCACCCGTTAGAACCTGCCAGTAGCCGGAGCACATATCCAAAAGTGAAGTTCGGTGCGATGAGCCGGAAAAAAATCACCGTCGATTGTGCAGTCCAAGAATGCTGGAGGCTAATGGGCAAGGCAAAGAAGTGATAGAGTCATCGTGGCAACGGCTTGAGTCATACGGAACATTGGGATCTTCAACGCAGTCGGCAGGTTGACCACTTGCTAAAGTATTCCCACTCAGCAAAACGCTTGGCTCGAGCGTGTGCTTGTAGACCAACGTCATACTTTCCGCGGAAGTAACAGACACGACGGCAAACCAGTGAAAAATGCATTTGCGTTGAGCAAACTTGTCAGATGGCGTAAATTATACAGTGGCCTCTTGTTCGGCAGCAGGTGACAGGACCAAAAGCGCCGACATTTCCGCAGTGACATTTGTGTTGTTTACTAGTACTGAGAGTTTGCTAGCACTGAGACAAGCAGTGGCCGATGGTGAGTATATTTGGGGAAAGCACCACTTCCGCATGAGAACTATCAATGACGGCCTTATGACGTTACAGGGAAAACCATCCACGGATCTGGTGATGAGAGTAGGAGGGCAAGAACAAAACATTTATGATGTTTATAACGCGTTAGGTGACGGCACAGGGAGTGCACGTGGCTGATAGTTAAACGCGCTTCTCGCCAGCAGCGGAGAACACCATAATATAAAGTGCCGTAGTAGCTTTTTTGGAGTTTGCGGCAAATTCTCGTGAATGACGAAGACGGCAGTCCAAGCATCGACAAGCGCTAGTACTGCGGCTCCCTCAGCATATGCATCAATAACATTTTGTGCTGAAAATAGAGGTCCTGTATGGATCGAAGGAATTGTACTTCTCGTCTCCGGAACTGCGCTAATCAGTTTCCTTCGACAGTAGGGGGACGACGACGCAAATGTAAAAGCGACCTTTGACGGGAAGTATAAGAAGGAAGGCTGCCTCGGTGTTGATGAGAGCCGAAGGATGTCAGCTGAGATTTAGAAGTGGGGGCGTGTCGTTGTTTGTAGCTAGGCGGATTCAAGGTGCCATGGGTAGCCGGCATGCGGTGGTGACAAAAGTGTTCTACATGATGAGCAATGCCACAGGTGAAGCAGATGGATCGGGTGTCTGGTGTGTGCCATGTGTTTGCAAGACGAAACAACTGAGGTAACTGCCTCGGAACGAGAAGCGATGCTATCAGAAAACAGCGAGAGCTGCTGGGCCATCTCCTCCCTACTAAATTTTTTTTTATGTAAAGAAGGAGCGCAAAGGGGTTGGTGTGGCTGGTGACCGTAGCAATGCCCTAGATAGAATAAGCCAGGTGTATGTTTGATGGATGATGGTGCGCCGGTTGACGCAGTTCATCAAGTCACTGACAAATGTTGACGAGCAGGGCGACACTGGTTGGGCTCTTGGATAGCGACACCTTGAATGCACAATTTTCGGTTCCTTTGAGAATGTGCTTGATCATTCCGTCCTCTGTTATTGTGCGATTCCCCCGTCGGCATGGGTCAAGCACATCCTTAATATAGCTGCGAAATGTCTCGACCGGCTGATGTGCCCGCAGGCGTAGACGCTGTTTGGCTCGACGCTTACGCACAGCGTGCCAGCCCAACACTTTACTAAAGAGTATTTAAAGCAAAACTTCTCATAATGTCTGATTAATATTCTATACTGAATGTTGGTAACATCAGTCAGGTAAAATATCCCAATGTTTAGCTTCGTGTGGGCGTCCCATTTGTTATGTTTGCATACGCGTTTACAGTACGAGAGCCTGTCTTCCACTACGTTTTCTCCGGACTGGCTGAGAATGGCAGGGCCCGCTGACGGCGGAGCACCAGGGAAATTGACAGGGGCTGCCGTCGTGGTCCCAGGCTGAGCGCTGGTGGCGTCGGTCATGATTTTCGAAGATCTGGTGGCCAGTGTCCTCCGAGTTCAGAACTCCAAAAGAAGGCAGGTGATTCCAGCACTTGCAATAAATGTAACGAGGTTTATCCTCAACAACGATAACTACTAGAAGGCACTCTAGTGTTATCCAGAAAGGCGTGCTCTCGCACTATGATGGCACGAATCTTCTTTCCAACCGCACTATGGACAACTCAGCTAAGGGTGCCTATGCTTCATTACACAGCGAATAATTTTGAGAATGCGTGAGGAAGCTGCGCAGATTGTTTTGTCAAAGTACTGCCGAACTACTAAAAGTCGCAAAGAAAGTGCGGAAGCAACAAGAACACCTGATTAACGACAGTACTTTGTGCGAGCAGGTTTACATCAGAAAGTACCTTTGAACACTTTCGAACGTCAATGCAGGAAGTTTAACTAATAAATATGCTCCTTTAATTGGGCTTATTGAGTGTCATGAACCATCAGTAGTATGTGCGACGCCACAGGAAGGGCTGCCCTTCACTGAACCCGAAATCCACGGTGAAAGACCGCAGGCACAGTTCACGCTGATGATGCGCCTGCACGCGCGATGAAGATGAACGACACAAGTATGCTAGTGATAATCTACAGCTAACGAAGCAGTGCATAATAAATACCCACACATGTTTTACAAAGACATCACTTAATCATCGTGTTAACGAGAGTGAGTTCTTGCCCCGGCGTTGCTGCGTTTTGAAAAATTACAGCACTGTTGGTCGCGGCAGTGGTGTTGTACTATTTTACAAGTCTTTCTACCAGAGCTTCCCCATAATGACCCTTCTTGATCCAAGTTTGACCTAGGCATCTTTACTATTCCCATTGGCACTGCGTAGCAACCGCCAAATGGCGATGTCAACTCAATACATGCTATTGTGGATTAGTGGGACGTTCTGGCGGACTAGTTGGTTTGCTTTAGACGTTTCTTTTAACTGCGCGAAAAAACAAGAACACAAAAAAGTAACACACCACACCCGGAGCGAAGACTACCAACTGTTTATTATTGGAAAGCAAGCAAGATACATATCTTTCAATCAAGAACCTGCACACGCGTCTGCTTTATCGCTCTCACATGTGCCGATCAACATAAAAACACAAAAATTTTCTGCTGGGTAACAGTGTAGACCGAGATTGTGACTCTGCGATCACCAAAATAACCATGAGCCATTCTTACAGCATCAGCAAAAGACGGAGAGATAACATAAAGAAGCACAGAAAGAAAAGCAGGAAAAGACTGCGAGCATGTGAAGGATACGGATATGGCACTTAACAAATAATCAGTGTAAAGGCGAAGGATGAGGGCATAAAATCGCTTGAAGAAAGCGAAAAGGCAAAAAGTAAACAACACAAAACAACATAACAACAAATGGGGAATCTCACGCCGATCAATAAAGATGGAAAGTTTGAGCCTTCATGCTTGCATAACGTCTTTGCCACATTGGCTGATGCGGTCGACGTAGATGCTGCTGAACGACCTTCGGCAAGAAGCTGAGAAATTTCATCAATTTTTTTTCGTTGGTGCAAAATGTCGTGGGCCGACCAGGCCATTGCAAGTATTTCACGTTGCCTCGACGCTCACGTAATTGCTTGTATCACTCGTGCGCGCGTTTTCTTCTGCAGCATGTCAGTGTGTAGTGCAGCATTTTGGGGCATTCTCTTGGCGTTCTCTCAATGTTGAAGCAGATTTTCACTTTCTTACGTTGCTTCATTTCAATCGTAACAGTATCGCCGCACTGAACCTTTCCGCACTCTTGGACAACCAGGCAGCTTGGCGAACGATGATGGAAAACCTCGGTATTTCCTAATCTGACCGTCAACCAGCACTACCAACTACATCACAAGGTCACAATTCGTTGCCCACATTTATTGATCATCGGTTGTGCAATTCATAAGCATATTATGCAAGAACTCAATGATAACGAAATTATTTCGCTTCAGCATCTTGGTTTTAGATAGGGTTTTTCCACTCTTACGCAAATAGCTAAATTATCTCGTGACATTGCAACTACAGTGAATAAGCTCATTTTTGTTACTACCCCACAGCGTTCGAAAAGGTATGTCATAGTAAGGTACTTATCCACCTTGAGACTATATTTAGAGGCACACATTAATATTTGCTTGGCTGAATAAGAAATTGCTTAACTCTGCGGTCTCAGTTTGTCTCATTTATTCAATGGAAATAATCATCAGTCGGCGTTTCATCTGGAATCCCTTAGGGCAGCGTACTTGGGCCTTTCTTATTTATTATTTACACTTATGATGTAGTGAGCGTTGTTTAGTACTGCAATTAACCTCCGTTGATATGCATATAATTGTGTATTCTACTTTAATATCATTATTATCAGTGAAGTCGTGAATTATACATGTTTTATTCATATTGTAACACTAAAGAAAGGGCGCAAAAGTGTCCGATGATTACGATACTTCCTAATGGGAAACTTGAGCGCAGCGCAATATGTGTTTTGACTTCGCGTTATACTCAGGCAGAGAAATTGAGACCAAAATCAACGCACCGACTGGCAGTGCGCCAGAGACTTACTGTATATAGCTCCCGCGTGTGGGGCAGTGCGATCATTACCATCGCATCGAGAGGGACAACATGGGAACGCTGGTATGAAGAGAGGCATCTGAGCCAGTTGTGGTAGAAAGCGACGACAGACACGCCAGCAGTGGTGTAGCGCGTTTGCGTGGCTACACCGAGGGACGCCGACGCTCAACCGAAGAACGGGCACCTAAGAGCTGCGCTCTGAAACACTAAAGGAAGAAGCCCATAAATGCAAGCTAGCAGCTTACATATTCCTTGTAAGGTCCGCTCTCGTGTATTCATTTGTTGTCCTGTCAGATCACTGGCGGTGCATCTGGCGTAGGAAGCCGCGATGCGGTGCAGAAGCTAGCCTAATTTAGTTCTGTTTATTGGTGATCCTCGCGATTCCTCTACTTCTATGCATGCTGGCCTGTTATCACTTCAGCCGTTGGCGGTAGACCCACGTGTAAAAGGATTCTATTGTTGGTCATAATTGTACATGCTTCTGTCTCGTCCGATGTACCTCTGACACTTAAAAGATATTCCGCGCGAACAACAGAAATAAATTATATTTTGAATATTGCTTTTGTTACATCTTACTTAAATGTAGCTTCAACTTCTCTTTCTTGCCATTTATCATTGCAATGCGCAATAGCCTACATGCTTAGCGGCTGCGAGAATTGACCCATGAGCATTTCGTGAAGGAACTCCGTCTACATTTGACAGGTTGCTTGTATGTGTTTTTTCTATTAGTGTACTTACCTACTGATGCTACGTCAGAAATCTGAGAAAGAAGTATTTGCCAAAATATAAAAAAAACAGATGCCAGTTAGTTTTTCGGCCTTGGGACAGAATGTGGGACATAGCCCGTACCAACAAGGGCGGTCTGTTATTCTTTCGCCAGTCAGGCCTTATAACCATTCTGTAATATTTTGTTAGTGATCTGGGCTTGCGATGCGTAATTATTCGTAGTTCCATTTTTTTTTTTGCTTTTGTCTTCACATGCTTCCATATTCATTTCAGCTGATTATATGGAGTCGCAAGCCCTGCATATCCAAGCGCTTATGTCTTCAGCTTCTATTAAGCTCTGTCTCTAAAAACTTGTTTCCGGCTGTTCTTTTATAGTGTTCATATCCCATGTTTGTTTTTGCCATTGTTAACCCGAGCGACCTGCTGTATTCTTTATTTGCGCGTGCTGTTGCTGTATTGCTTTGTGCGTGTCTGTTATCTTAGTTTCCTGCATGCAGATTTTTTTTCAGATGCTTATACCTTCCTTCTGAACAGTGCCTCTTGTCCGATAATTTTTTTAGCTGGCGTGGCGATCACCACTTTTCACTTTTGTAGACGCCTCCACATAGCATCGCTTCATTCTCCACGGACTGTTCATTGACTAAGTTAACCGTAGCTACCTTACTGTTGGAAGTTTCTCATTTTGCCTCCGTTATTTTAGTTTTTTTATTTTAACTTTTTTCTCCGCCACTTACACATAATACTAACCCTGCCGAGATATCTTTCTCTACCGTGGCCGTTATTTGCGCCTTTTTATGAGCTGATAACCACAGAAAATTATCTTCACATAACGCGATGAGTTCGTAGGCTAGGAATTCGCAAAATAATTCAGTATACAATCAAGCAAAAGGGGCTTATAATCAGAAACGCTTTGGCCTTTTAATTGCTCGTAGTAGATGCCAGCCATTGATGATGTTGGACGTATATTAGCGAAGGTGGACACCCTTTGTCGTGAATTTCTTGTACAAGGAAAAAGCTTTGCAGATTATACTCAAGATATTTAAGTACTGCAAACGCCTCTAAGGCTATCGGGATTTTCGAAAATTGGGCTATCTTAATACGAGCTTGTGCGTCTGTATTGAAAAGAAGTACAATCGAGTAACGCAAAAATTGCAGTAGTCAGGTCAAAGATAAACAATTTGCCAGCGTTCTATGTACCACTACCTCACCAACCAGACGGCACCATCCGTAGTCTAGCCGGGCTGGTGTTCTTTGTGTCTTGGCAAGGACAACGCGCGTGGGGCCAAACCTGCAATATATACCCACACATGGCGTGTATAGGGCTCAGATATGAATGGCTCACCGGCCACATTCCTGCAGCCGTTCATCGATAATGCTTTCGAGCTGGCAGGCCTACAGTTCCGGGAACAACGAAATAAGCACCGTGCTGTAAAACAAAATTCTGCTAAGAAATAAAGCTTGCCTCATAAGTGAGACAAATGCGCAGAGAGACGAAGAGGTAAACTGAAGAACCAAGAAGAAGGGAGGGAGAAACGTTGCTCTTATTTTCGCTGGCATAAAGAGAAGGTCACAGCTGCTACCGCACCATCATCACATGCTTTCGATGCGAAAGAACCATATTGCCGCCATCGCTGGGGATTATTACGTTGGCTACCTCTCGGGAATGAAATTCGGGTGGTGGGTCCGTCACAGGCGAACGTTCTGAACTCTGTGTGAGGCGTGAAAAAGCAGCGGGAATAAGAGAGTTAGCAAAGGAACTGGCGCTGAATGTGCCGAAAGTGCAGTGACAATGGCCACAGTTTAAAAGTGTAGAGAAGGCTCATGAAAGAAATGGCGGCTGTAGAGCCACACTGCGAACTACTGGTTCCTCTCAATAGATATGGGCAGCTTTTCCTCATCATGGCAGCTGCTGCCTTTTTTTTTTCTCTGTTTCCGTGAAATTGCGACTGCTTTCGTCGCAATACTTGGCAGTGCAACCTACGGCTATGTTTTTTTTTTTTTTTGACGGCCCTACTTTCTGGCACACCCATGCACGCGCTGATATTTGTTGATTTCGTATTGCCATCCTGCTAGAGACATATATAGTTACGTTAGGGAATGGGTGTTGTTTGGGACAATGAATCTGAGGGCAAAGAACGAGAATATACTGACTAAAGGTTGTTGTTCGAAGTGTTGCGACGGTTTTTGTATAACTGTAAAGAGCTATTTAGTTTAATGCAGATGCGTTAGCCGTAAGACCAGTGCGCTCGAAGACGTACTGGCTGAACCAAAGAAATGAGAAACTTTCGGAGAGTTGAACGCCAAGTTAGTGCTACCGAACTGTCGGCAAAATTTAGGACGGTGTGCTGCTCTACTCCGAGCTCAAAAAATTTGCGCGCGCAAATGCAACGTGAAAAGCCTCTCTTGCTTCACCATTTGAATAACTGCAATAGTTAAACAAGAAATATTCGTTTTCAGATTACCTAACGCATCTATCAGTCTTCGTATCGGTGCGATGTCGACGTTCTAGGGTGTCTTGAGTGAGGCATCGCTGAAACATATCGATGCACCTGAAGTATTCAGTAGAATGTATACCAGCAAGAAATGGGGCTCAGCATCGTGAAGCGTAGAAAGAGGGACAACATTAACGTGCTATGAAGAATGTGGGAATGTTTAAGATGCTCTAAATCTTCTCACCTATTGCTCTTGTGCGGTCAAAGGTACACAAAGAAATGAAAGGAATGTTTTTTTTTTCTTGGGTTAATTCAAAAAAGAATGTATATGTTTGCCCTTGTTGCATTTGCGGAAAACGAGTGGCTATGAAAATAAGGACCGCAACATCATCACTTGCGGCCACCGTGTATCTTTGTAATAAATAGTCATGCAAATCTATCTCGCATATTGCAATATAAGTGAAGCGAGTCTTTAGTGAAGCGGGTAATTAAATGGCATACAGCCAACGACAATTCGTACAGTTGGGTTCACTTGCGTTCTGTGTAGCGTGCGATCTTATGGAATGTTTATGTTTGTCCCCCGCAAAGGTAAGAACTTTATTCTGATGCATTTTTTTGTTTTTATACACTACGCTGGTATCAAGCTATGCTGGCACGCAAACACCACAATAGGTGGATGCACAGTGTCAGACATGTACATAGCGAAGCCATCACGACAAATGCATTGTATGATGCTTCTGGGCAGAAGAATGGCGAGGGAAGGTGTATGTACATAAAGGTACCACACACATTTATTTACATTTAACTATTCTGTACTGCTTGTTTCATAGAGGAATGTATCTATGTCGGAGGGTTGGCCTAGAATGGATATTGGCTCAAAGGCGCAAACCCTCGGAAGATATAAAAGAATATTGAGTCAATGAAAAAAAAAATCAGTTAGATATGATCCACTAAAACATTAACAGGTCAAAGTGCAATAGAGATATCTTTGAGCTAACAATTTATTAGTGAAATTTGTGTTCGAATCTAGTTTTTTTTATAACGCAGAACCACCGAGGAGTGCCCGTTGGCGCTGAATTGTTGATCTGCATGCAGGAGTTTTATAAGCTCATTTGATCGTGCTTGTTTCGGGTGCACATGTGACTTTCGTAATAGGTCCACCAAAATATCGGCCGAGGTACCCGAAGGCTGCAGTCAGCAGCAGGAGGAGTGCCAAACACTGCAGCGCAGGATAAGAAAAGTTCGCTTTGAAAAAAAAAGCAGCTTGAAAGTGTTACGAGGCTAAAGACTCCACTGATCAACGGTACGGCTCATATTTGAAGACACCATTGCGCATACAACGTTTTGGTCAAAACGTTTATAGTTATAAGTGGGTATAGGCGACCGATGTCACCTTCGTGTTGCTAACGCTCTCGAAGCCTTAATAAATATATTAAAGATGCGGAAAGCGAATTCTCCTTCTTTCCTATATTTTGTCCTTCCAACTAAGTCAAGGCTTGGGGATAAAGACAGCGCCTATTTCTTATGCGGGCCAAACGACCATCATCAAATAGAACGGCGTCCAAGCGGCGCCGTTTAACGACATTTTCGCGGTCCTCTTAACGTTGGTCTTGGCGAAGGAAGGGAGAAATACCGACACAGCCGCCAGCACATGGTTCACCGCAGGAGAGCAAATGACGTCGTTGCGCGCCGTCAACTCAGCCATCTGCTGGCAGAGACTAGAATCACGCCAGGAGTCATGAAGTAGAGAATAAATACGAGGCCATAAGAACAATTCTACTCAGCAAAACATATCTAGCAAGACATAAGCTCGGTAGAGAGCGGCAGCTGTAGGATTGCTTGAAACATTGCCGGTGGTGCATCAATCGTCACTAGGCAGCGGGGGCCCAATCGTAACGACGTCAAAAGTCGTTGGCGCTAAGTCCAATCAAGTGACTATTTTCTCTCTACAGTGGTAACATGCTCCACTTGCACTGGCGTAACCTCGGTGTCATCTCTTTCACTTTTGCACTTCATACGCTTCATACGCTTCACAAAACAACTTGCAGCGTTGAAGTTGTGCCGCTCCCGACACATCTTTTGCGAAAAGCCTGAAAGGACCATTTTATATTTTTACTAAGGCATCTATCTATCCTAGTATTCGTTCTTTCACCTATGGCGGGCCGCATACGTACGAGTACGGGTATGTTCCAATTCTGTTCGGCATTAGAGACCGCCTACGTAGACAGCTAAGGAGAGAGCTGAGACAGCTACGAGGTCAGATAATAGAAAGCGTATCTAGACGTCTGGAATACGTACGGAAGACGCTTCTGCGACGTGACACTACCTCGCGGTCACAAGAAAAATTTGAGAAAACCACAGATCATTTCCCCGTTTTAAGTCTGCGCCTGAACACCTATGAAAATCACGAGGTATCTTACAATAAGGGCGTAGAAAAGCTTGAGTACGTTTTATTGGGCACAGAGAACGTTCTGTCGGCTTTCCAAGCGTCCTGCTCAGCCATCATCTTGTTTGGACAGGAAAGTAGCCTGCATCGTTTTTGACTTCAATGCTGTATTTGCAAACCTGTCTACTTTGATGTCTTCGTGAGAACTGGAGCGAGACTTAAGAGGGCCGCTCTCTTCTTAGCCCTTTACTTAGCCGTCTACGGCGAGTATTGTAACACAGCCTAAGTGTTCTAAATATATACTGTCAGCGTCAAATGAAACGTGAACAGTATAGCGTATGGCCCAAGCGTAAGTGAAGGTATTATGTGCGCCGTCCAGTCATCCCCACTGACAGGCTCGCACGTCCGGTTGGTACGAACTGCGCTCGTTTAGAGAGTCAAACAGCCAAACGCGCTCGACACGCCCACGCCGGCCAACGTTCTGGCTGCCAGCGATATCGCGCTGCGCAAGCTTGCCGTTTGAAAGAATGAATGGGGCGCACAAGCGGCAAACTGCGTGAGCGAATCTCTAGTGATGACGGTGCAAACTGCACCACGCGCACCGCTGTTCGCGCCGATAGCACTTATGGTTTCGGTGAACTGTGCGACAGTACTCCTCCTACGCTGCATTATTTTGGCTTCCGTTTTCTTTTATTTAGTTTCTTCATTTCAAATATAAGAACCAGTACAGAATCGACAATATCTCATATAGGGGACCGCATGGGATGTCCGTGTCTGTCAGTGGTGATGACTGGACGGCGTGCACTATACCTTCATTCATGCTAGGGCCACGCCCCCCGCTGTTCGTTTCATTTGACGCAGGATGTGGGCGCTAACTTTACTAGAGATAGCAAGAGGAACGCAAAAGCAACGCAAAAGCAAACGTGTAAATATCATGAACATGAAACAGAACATGGTGCAATTTATTTCCCAATGGGTGCAGTTTTGTACTTATGTTTTCCATACTTGTTCGATGTTTTAATGTTACTTTCTGGTGTCCTAGCAGCTTCATTTGCTTTGTACGCAAGCTGCGACGCTCGTATAACAGTAGCTGGAAGCGCAAATGGTATGTGGAGACACAGCGGTGAAAATCAGCAAGGTCTCCCTTGCAAAGAGCGAACAATGAAGAAGCAGAAATCACCGGTAAATGAGAGCCCCCGGGCATCCACCGTTGGTGACCTGACTGCACGGAGACCATTTTCATGATCCCTCACCAAAGTAAGAGAAATGGTTATTTCTTCCCTCTCCATTCATTATTGCTCGACGATGTTTAATTGTTTGTCCTTCCTACTTGATTTTTTGTTACATTTTCTTTTATCCATTCGCCACTCATTGGCGCAAACGGGCGCACCTCAGATTCTGGCACGAATCGGTAGCAACAGCCAATGGATGATTCTGAACCCGCACCGACGCTCTGGCGTATTGGATCTTCACGTGTCGACGTGGTACTAAAGACATAATTGATATGAAGGAGAAGCAAAACGGTAGGAGAGAGAAGTTGGGTAGGTAGGGTAGAATAATACTATCAGGAATATAAGAGAAGGACTAACCAAAGCTTTTTACAGGTCGTCTGTTCAAAGAAAGTCACGAACGGGTGGACAGTTTCAATGGGGTTATCGAGTAAAACGAACCGATTTTGCCCATTTAGAACAGTGAATTTGTGCCAGGCGTCGGCCACATGGTCTGTGCGAGCTATGCCTGCGGGAAGGCGAAGTGGGTGGAAAAGTGTATTTTATGGGTCTTTTTTCATACCAGGAGACGTATGGGTCGTTTGGTATACTTGGATCTTTATTGTATTTATCAGTTCATAAATCTACTATAGGCGCTTTATGTGCAATGACTCTGCGTTCTGGAATAACTCGGTTGCTCGAGAATGGAACAGATGAAGGGTGGGCATTTCTTTCAAAATCATTGCGTGTCATACGTGATATTAATACTCATGTATGTTGTGTGTGTCGCTTGTGCGTGTAACAGTGCAAATTCTGAACTTCTTTCTTCCTTCTCCTCTTTCAGTACTCTTTCTCCTATCCCCAGGGCAGGGTAGCCTACTGGGCTCAGCCTGGTTAACCTCTCTGCCTTATCCTTATGACTTCTCTCTCTCTATGTAAAAAATATAGTTATATGGGTTTCTATGGTAGCATGCGGCTTTTCGTACAGAATATCATGTGATTATATATGAATGTAGACACCAGCATATACTGCAAACCGATTTTTAATAGACATAGCTTTGGTTCTATAAAAGGTGATATTGAAGCACTGCTTCACGGAGGCAATTGTGCATAAAAATTCCAACGTAACCTGAAACACAGCTACGTACGTCGTGTTTCTGGACACTTACTGGGTAGCATCCCATTTTCCAAACCTGTTTTCTTCCACACGTGAGGGCAATTACGTACAAAATGCCTTAAGTTCATTTCATGTAGCACCGATGTGTATCATTCAGTGAACCTTTTCCTGCGAAGCGCCGATGAGTATCGTTTAAGCACGGACAGTGTATCCTGTGCACTGCATCGGTATTTCTGCACTTGATTTAGGCTGTGAATCAATCATCACAAAAAGTTTTGTATTGGAATGAAAGCATGAATCAAGGGACTCAGAAATAGTTCAGGTAACATACGTAACGAGGTAGTTTAATCAACTGCGGCAGGTGACATGGTTGCAGCGTACAATCAGCTGACATTTCTTTCTGAATCACGAAGAAGCATTGATGCCACTGTGTTCCATATATCTTCGAAACGAAGAACAAAATACTTGATTTACTTTCCTCTCGTGAATTTAACTTAGCATCTCATGGCATATATATTTGGGCATGTTTTAAGATACAGAATAGTTGAGACGGTGCCCTCTCTATGTGTTTCTTGTTTTGTTCTTGTGGTTTATATAGGCCCTGCGCTGAGTGGAGCGGACAGACAGCGAATTACAGTGTAATTGTGGCTATGATTTCGGGAGTACCAGAATCGAGCTCTCAGCAAGGGGAGAAAATAGGGTTTAGATATGAGAGGAAAGGTGAAACATCTCGCTTAAAAAAGTCGCAAGTACTACATTGAACAGATGTAAAGTCAACGCTAAAAAATGTTATCTTGCACAGTGCCACTAGTTCCTGATGCACAGAGTACCTTGTATTGCATCTGTCCGTTCTTTAAATGCATCGGTGAACACAGAATAGAAGATTATGTGAGGATACCGTATGCTTCAAAAAAGATGGAGTCAGAGCTTCTGTTTCAAATTACTTTCAAGTATTCTAGGCCAAGTGATATATTTATTACATTTTTCTTTGCCATGGCACATGACACACTTATGCCTTCAATCTTTTCACGACAAAAGGGCAGCATTTACCTTCACTATGTATATACGCGCGAGTAATACGTACATAAAAATACAAAAGGAGCATGGTAAAAGCTTACATGTTGTGGCATACTTTACGAATGTTATTCATTCCAGCAGTTTATAACTTTTTTAGTGTGTTCACAGAAAATGAAACATCTTTTCTAAAGAAGCTTTTTCTTTTCTGAAAACTCCTTCGCTTAATGAAATTTGGAACTACGTATCTGCTTCCCTTTCCTCTGGACGAACCGCTTCCACAGAGAGCATTACTGAAGTTGCTTCAAACACATGCTAAAATGTACATCTACTGTGAACATCTCGAAAACAAAATGTCGGGCATTACCCTACTGCGTGAGTTTATCATTGTGGCTAGCCAAGGATATATGGGAACCACCCATGTGCCTCCGAAAATTTAATGGAAAATTTCCGTGACTTTCCTCATTGAACCGGTGCTGAAAATGCAACCAACAATCTCATCGGCCCCACTCTTATACACACCGATCTCTCTATTTGTGACCGTGCTTTTTCCTGGTTTATGAGCTGGTGCCAAGAATCTCTGATGGCACTGATATGAACCTTCTTGCTCACATTCTCGTATGCCATGTATTGGTTTCTGAATTATGGTAGGCTGCATCAGACTGTTAGTTGAGAGCTGCTTTTTGGGATGCTTCTTCATATTTAGTGTCCATGACACCCGCACGTGTAAACGTAATGACAAAATTACCGAAGTAGGTCAGTAACTAACGCAGCGTATTTCCCTTATTCCTCCAGGTACACTGCTCGACAGTCTGCAACAACGTTTCCTCCAAATCGCGTCTGAACAGAACAATCGCAGGCTGAGCTTCAAGCATCTTCACTTCCTCATTTATTCGGTCTGAAGCGTGTTTCCCGTTTTGTGCGTAGTCTTCCACTGTTGCGACACTTCCGAGATCAATATCGTGGAAAAGTCCGCCAGGCGTAATTGTTGTATTTAGTGCGGAAAGTTTTTGCGTTTTTCAGGGGCTTTCCTGAAACACGTAGCTAAGATTTCTGTGCTCTTGCAAGCGAAAATTAACAAAAAAGGCGGCAGTTTTTGTTAACCTACTCTTTGAGCATTCAAGCTATATTCGGCACAAGTTTACGTGTGGTTCAACCACTAAAGATAACATCTGCACACAATACACCGGTGCTTCGATGTAAATCTTCAGGTAACGCGTTTAGCGGGAAAATACAGCAATGTTCAGTTTCACACACCTTCTCATATATAGGGTGTTTCCTTTAAATACTGCCTGTGGCAAATAGCACAATTCTAACCCTTGATTTAAATTACTCGATGAGGCCGCCAGTACATCTACGAGAAATCATAACGTTCAAATGAAAAATTTAAGTCATCGCGCTACTTAGATTTTAATTATTTATTTTACGCCACATATTTCCATCTATGAATTATAGCAGCTTAGTTGGCAAGCGGATCCACACGGATCGAATTCTCTGCACCAGTTCCGAGACATTAATTTTCAAGTTGTCCATCGAAATGCATTGCTGTGCTAGTTATTTTGTGCCTCAATGCAGAAACAGCAGTTTCTTTTAAAAATATGTAACTGGAACGCCCATGCATTTCGTTGGACACATTGAAAGTTAATATCTGGGACTACGTGCTTTCCGGATAATTCGTTCCAAGTGGATACGCCATGCGAACTCACCGGCTAAAATTCGTACGTTGAAATATGTCGCCTAAAGTAATATATTTAAAATGTTATTAGCGATATCACATTAGTTACTCAATTGAAAATTTTGATGTTTCGTAGAAGTAATGACCGCCTCACCGAGTAATTTAGATCAAAGATTACAATTGTGCTATCTCCCATAGGCAATCTTTAAAAAAAATTGTTGTAGCTCAAAAACAAAAAAAAACACCCTGTATTTCACTCTTTCTACATTCTTTGTTCACCTTACAATGCGAGTTTTATGAATTCAAGAATTATTAACACAGCGTAACACCACGTATTGCACAAACAACTTGCTTATGAACATCTCAGCGCAACATAACGGGTAGGAATAGAACAGAACACCCTAAACAAACGATTAGAACTCTCAGATCAAGGGGGACACGTGGGTTGGTCAAACTACGCCATTCCGTAAAAACCGCTGTTATTTTTTCATGACTCAAGCGTTTTCTTTTTTTAGCTCGCAGCCCAGTAGCATCCGCATGTCTTTAGCAACCTATTTTGTTCCCAAATCAATGTAGGAGCTCATAAAACGAAAAAGAAGTGTTTTCTTTTTCAAGGAAGGCCATTACAGACGATGCTAGATATATGCAGTTTTTGCGGAACCACCATGCCCGAGTACTTCCCTTGTTCGGAAAGTGGCGCAAGAACAATGGAGTATCCTTTCAAAACAGTTCTGTATGCGGCCACTTGTAAAGAAGCGAGGCCATTGCTAGAATATAAATTTCACAACATCACGCATCCTTCTTTGAAGTGGCGAAAAAACAACACAAGGTTTTTGAAAAATGATAACTCGGAAGGAAAACGAAAGGCGCTTCGTTTTATTGTACAACGGCAGAGAGCTTCAACTGATATCCGAAACCATGTTTTCATAAAGACGGTGCGTGGCGCACTATAGAGAAGATAAATATCAAGCCGTTGTTTTTTATTCCCTCCGAATAAGAAACAGCGGCTTCCGCATTTTTGTATCGCCTGTCATCCAGTGGTAGTTCGTGAATTCGCGTATAGATATAACGCATAGCCTCTTGCGCGAGTGTTTTCCACTCGTTTGGCATTGTTTACATTTTACTTGTTACTTGTCTGGATTACCATGCGGCATAATGTCGGAACGATATTGCATAGAATCGCAGCTGCCGTTTCGTGGAAATATTTCAACTGCGACTCACGAAATATATTCTAATTTATGAACAAGAGGAAGGATTTATAGTCGAGGTGTTTTTTTTTTCGTGAATTGTACAAATGATAATTCTTAAATAGCAGAAATTCTAACCGTCGCCGATATGGAGCTGTATTATCCCGTGAGTTGGAACACAGCGTCGGTAGACATATTCACTACTACTGAAGCATTCCTTTCTGGATTCATGAGGACCCGAAATTTTGATGCACGGCCATGCGTCATACAGAGAACAAGATGTAGAGCAGAACACCAAGTTCGCTTGAAAAATTATTGGATAAAATGTATTGTGCTTTAATGGCAGAACATTTAGGTGTTATTTCTATCTCTTATGCAAGCCTAGAAGTTAGAAATTGTTTTTTTTTTTTTTTTTTTGTGTGTGTGTGTGTGTGTGTGCCGGGTCTAACGTATAAACGTATGCATTAAGAACTGCATTCCAGAAAGCTGTTATTACCCGGGGCTATTGAATATCGTATAAAATCGTTTCTGCATTATGGCTCTTTAGGAAAGAGCCGATTTTCTAAACAGAACGGCGCAAAATTAATGATGCAAAAGAAAAGGGATGTTTCGCATAACACCGCTCAAAAAGAAATGACAAAAGTTGACGTTTGTTTGCTTTCTTTCTTTTCTTTTATTATTTTGACGAGGTGGTTCTGCGAAATGAGCTAAAAGAAGCACGAGCTTGACTGTTATGAGGCGTCACGTACTGTTCATAATGACTCATGCTTTCAATATACCTTTCCGCTTCCTGGCAAGCAGAACACTGAACGGAAATTTTGTCAGAACACTCACAAAAACCTATCATTCTTTTTACCCATCCCATTCTTGTATTTACATAATGAGGCAAAGAAAAAGAAAAAGAAAAAAGGATGCAATTCTACATCAGTGTACTGCAAAACTACAAAATTGATGCAGCGGTTTGTTATCGGTGTGTGTGACCGAGACTAACATGGCAGGAAGCTGCCGCAAATGATCGTTTGCGAACCTCAATGGTCGGCTTATTCGTGATACGCAAACTACGGCGCTGCCTGGCATGGTTTCTCCATCCCTCTTTTTGCAGCAAGAATTGGATATCGTTCTACGTTTTCATAAACGCATTCTTGCTCACTTGATCGCGTGGCCTTCTTGCCAACCCAAAAGTAGGCGAGCACAGCCAGGGTTATGAAAGATAGCCTTATCCTTGTCGTGACTATCATTATTACCATGACAATCATAATGAAGAAAATATAGTAATTTTAAGAAGACAAATTGTATGGTAACCTCATCATAATTGTTATTTTTATACCTTGTCAATGTTGCCGACACTGCCCGGACTACTCACACAAGCCATTCGTGCTTTGACGGGCCCGCCTACCACGTATTTTTTTGAGTGGTGCATAAATAATAAAATAATCAATAAATCAATAAATCTATCTATCTATCTATCTATCTATCTATCTATCTATCTATCTATCTATCTATCTATCTATCTATCTATCTATCTATCTATCTATCTATCTATCTATCTATCTATCTATCTATCTATCTATCATGTTTATTTATTTATTGTTTAAATAATTTATTCATTTACACATACTGCTGCCCGATACAGCAATATAGCAAGAGTGGGAACATTATACATTACTATACATTACATATTAAAACACACAAAAGAAGGTGAATGATCAAAATGAAGCACTTTGCATCTTAGCGAAGTGCTTACCAGTGGTAGCTGTAAAGTCTTTCGCTGATAGTGAATTAATTTTACCGGGTAGAGAAATCCAAAGCTCTATTGTACGTGGAAAAAGCTATTTGAATGTTTTAGTACGAGCATAAATAGGTGTTAGCTCAAGGCATGAGAGCTATGAGTACAACTTGCGTTAATTAGTAAATGTGATAGAGTTACAATCAAAAGGACTAGAAGTTGAGTTGTTCATTGCATATAAAAGTTTTAAGGCTTCAATGCGATAACGTGAAAGGACTGGCTCAGTGTTCAAAGATTCCTGAGCCTGTGTTGGTAAGAAACAGGGGCTGTAATTTTGGCAAATGAAACGGATAGATTTTCGTTGAACGTTATTGAGTAAGTGTATTTCACACTGTTTGTAGGGGAACCAAATGACAGATGCATATTCTAGAAAAGGTGAATTAACGTTTTACACAATAGCAGTTTAGTATCGCGAGCGGTCACAGCTAAAGTGCGTCGCAAATAACCTAATTTTATAGGGATTTCTCGTTTACATATTCGATGAGTTTAGACCAAGCAAGATGTTCTGTTAGAATGACTTCTAAGTATTTATTTTCAGACACTCTTTTAAGTTAGATGTCATGCAGGGAATAATCAAACGAGAGGGGGCTCTGTCTACAGAGAAATGACATCACGACTGTTTTACTACAGTTGATGTTCATTTGCCAAATTTCGCACCAAGCGCAGAAAGACATAAGGAATTGGGTGAGACGGTGATGGCCATCAATCCAATTAATTGTTTCGTATAATACACAGTCATCTGCATCAAAAGTTTTTATTGTCCTAATGCGAGGCAAATCATTAATGTATATTAGAAAGGGCCTAATACGGATCCCTGAGGAACCCCTGATGTAAAATCGACAGCAGTTGGTTCCACTAAGTTAAAAGAAACAAATTGTGAGCGACAATGAAGAAAACTCGCAATCCAAGAAACAAGGCATGGATTATTGAATACCGCGTTTAGTTCTACTAGTAGTTAAGAATGAATCACATCTAGGGACCTCTGTTAATAAAATGGTCTCCACTCTAGGTGTTATAATTTGGTGCAAATTAGAAGGTGCTGCTCGTCGCAGCCGGGAGTGATGCAAAGGAGATTTTCCACACACTCCTCACATATGCAATTTAGAATTTCCTTGCTCGTCATAGTTATACGCCTTTTCTGCTCTAGGCATAATCGACATGATGATTTGCGAAGTTTAAACTATTTTGTTCTTTCTAACTCCTTCTGCAGTTGCGTTAAGAAAATAATTTTCGACAGGATGTTTAGTGAAGGAGAATATACTTCGGAAAAATAAAACTTGTTTTGAAAACAAAGAAAGACACGGCCTTTCATCACTGTTTGTAAGATAGGAGGCGTCCATAGTTTGCAGATTGCAATTAATAATGATTCCAAGGAAGCCTCGCACAGCATGTGTAGCTGTTCGCCCCTTCCAAGTAAAAATATGCCATGGAACAATTTTAGCAACATATATTTTCTCAGGAAATGGTTCCGATTATTTTTCTCTGTGAGAGTGAGGTTATCTTACATTCTGGCTACACCAACTACTTGTTTGCTTGCTATGACAATATATACCATTATAAGGCTACACTAGCACTATTAGGGATCGAAGAGATGTAAAGAAGCAAAAGGAAAGGTAAAATCTGGCGTTGTTACGTCTTGCATAGTGAACTCCATACGGTACGGAGGATAGAGATATCGGGGGGTGCAAAGTAAGCCTATCTTCATGCGTGTGAATGAAAAAAAATAGATGGGAGGTGGCCGGTTCAAAGACCTTGTGTGTGATCCGACTACCGATGAAACCGTGATTACGTACAGCTGTACTCCGCGTCTCTGCCTGAAGCGCATAATTAGACGCACGGAGACCTTACCCTGGATGTCCTTGAAAAAAGAAAGACCTTGAGTAAAGGGCAGTAGCTGTTACAGGCAATTTCGTACGCAGACTGGTCGGAAAAAGTACAGTGATTCTTGCAACGCATTTACTGCCATGATGGGTCAGGTAAATATGGCCAAATTGTGTGTTGTAAGAGAGGGCTGTCGTAAATTGAAGGTGAGCACCGCGGAGGATGTCTTCACTTTATAGATTTTAAACAAAATAAAACCAGAAAAAATATGAGTAAATGCATGCACTGCCGCTATCTTCAGGATGCTTCAGCCAATCTGGCAATAGCCGATTACTATTGTATAAAAGCTCGAACTAGCCTGCAGAAAAATTACGCGAGCGCTAATTAAAAATAATTAAGTATAAACTTCTGGTGTTGCCCATGATTGGTTCTGTAAGTTTCACAACATGCTAAGCACTGCAACACGCCATCATAGCAGCGAAGAGGACCGCTTATGCAATGCGACATGCCTTGCGCTACATAAAAATAGTGCTTCAAGATGCGCGATAATTTTTCGAACAACTATATTTGCAGGTTGTAGTTAACAGATATGTAGGATCATGAGGTGGCTTATATATTAATGAAAAAAAAATTGGGGGCGAGCTGATTTTATGTTTCCTTCTTCCTTATTTTTTCTGAGGCAACGTATGTTATTTTAAAAACATGTTTCAGGCGAAGAAATATGAAACATGAAGTTAATGTTCTAGCTTGCAAATAAAGATAAAAGTTAAACTCGTTTTGTCGATGCATTTCAATTGAACTTTCGGATACCGGGGGCTTTCCACATTCTCTTTTTAGCGGATCCACCACATCTGTCTTTTAGAATTCAGTCTAGTAGGCTGAAGTGTAGTTTACAAAAGTGTCTGGGCGCGCGATTTGTCTTCTGAAAGGTTAGGTATTTTCAGGCTCTGTGGGGCGTTAGAAGAACAGAAAACTTGTTTGTGGAGAACTTGTCTTGGCTACGCTGCAATAAAAATACTAGCATGACTAAGCTCGGAGTGACCCCTTAGGGAGGAAATGAAATGGTCACTGAGGGTGCGCATTTTAACAGTTTCTGAAAGACTCCAAATTCGAATTTAAAAGAAAAAAAAAACTCCACAAGAAGAATTGACCTGCTCATTCCCACACAGACATAAACGTACATACATACATGCTCTCCAAACGCGCAAACCGTGCAAGCCGACACAAGCCAAAGCAGCGTTTATGACACAAATAGATCTCCCAAGCGAGTACCAGCCGTCCTACTTGAACCGTAGCAGCACTCCTACTCTATTTGTGGCGCGGAGATGAGACACTAGCACACTTCTGGCTAGCCATGACCTAGATATAGACCCGAGGTCTGTATTTCCGCTAACAAAGCAGGCACGAGAAGACGAAGTGAGCAATTTATAACACAATCTACTTGATGGAGGAAACACGACGCTGCCATATCTAGAATCGCTGTTTTTTTTCTTAGTGGCATCTTCCTTCGGACAATGTCAAAACGGGAAATCCTCAAGCTTTCATTTTTTTTTTTTTCTTGTTTGGTTGCTGTCCCATTTTTTTTTTTTCGCATTCTGTTTTCAGGGCAGCCGTCCGGATGTTTAGTTTTCTATTCAGTGGTAGTGCGTTTTCGCTGTCACTACAGTAAATATTTCGAGCAGTTGCAATGTTCAAAAATAATCTGCGAGTGGGACTCGGGACGCCTTCATGATAAAAAAAGATTCCATGGCTTGCAGGCGACTTTTGTACACGCATGTTCAGAGGAGCGAGCACAGTTTCTCTGTTAGAGCAGTCTTCATGGTTTCATTTCTTTAATTACTTCCTCTGCAAAGTTTCGTCGCCTTGAAATGTGGATGTGAGCTGCAGTAGAACTGAAAGTTAGAAGAGTTGTTTGATGATTGGATCTTGGCTGAGTGGTGGGGATATTTTGTCAAAAGCCCGCAGGTAGTTTCTAATGCGTGCGTCTTATTCGCTTTACAACCGAATGTCAATCTCTCGTTCAGCTATGGACCAAAGCATCCACCACGCTGCTTCCGCGACTGGAACGTTCTGCTACTAAGAACAAGATGCCAGTTGTTATTTCCCACCTGCGCCAGCCGTACTTCATTATAGGCGGAAGCCAAGCCTAATACAAGCGCTCTGGTATTATGCTTGGCTTCTACGGTAAATAAACAACAACAAAAACGCGGTGTTAAAGCTATAACATGTTCTTCTGCATTACGGTGTGCTTCACAGTCCTTTGGGACAGTAAATCAGACTATTTAACATTACTTGCTGCTAAACCAACCAACACTTCTGGAGCATTCATCACGTGGATTACGCGTACTAAGGGCAACGTTTCTGGAGGTCTAACTTCTCACGCCATCTTCCGTGCCAGTAGAAGCTACACCACTGACGAAATATAGATGTCTTTTGACAGTCTATACTGTAGTGATAATTACCGGCGCCATGAAATAGACGTGAAAGAAGACTATTGTTGGTGCTCGCGCTAGCTCCGCTTGGCCATTGACAAAGTCGCGTTCTTCTCTCTTGATCCCTCTGACAAATCAGGCATAGTACTAAACGTGCGCTGGCAATTTACCCAAATGCCACACGGAATGCAAATTCCTACTCTTCTTAAGTTTGCTGGGACTCCAAATAACAGAGGCAGCAGTTACAAAGACTCAAAACTCGGTTACACTGTCTGCGTCATTGTCACGTCCTCGTCATCTGGTCCCCTTCTCATCTTCAGCGTTATTCTTACCATATGGCGAAGAAAGCAAAACCTTAACCACCCACCACGACCACTAGAAACTGATGCCGCAGCGGCAACGTGCAGCTGAAATACACGGACGTTTACAATTCTGTTATGTCACGCAATAATTTTAGTTTGCAAAGGAGGTTCGAAGTACGATGTGTCGCGCTCACTTTGAGATTATATATTGGCGGCGTCTGTGCATATATTACAGGGGCCTCATCGGGCAATACTGTAGCTAGAGGAGGCGATGCTGTCCAAAAAGAACTTGTTGCCAGATACGTTAGTTGACACCTGGGGAAAGCTGCAAATCCCACATAAAAAAACACGAAGACGGGGTGGCACGGGCGTCCCTGATCTGCTGTCTTCCGTTTCTTGTCGTTGTCTTCATGCCCTCCCAAAGACGACGTTCTGCGCATGACTAAGAAAATGTTGTTCTTGTGTAGAGGGCGATGTTGGCGGCGATAGCCTGCCGCTGTCACGATAAACGAGTTCAGAGTTGGAGCAACTGATAAAGTTTGAACGTTGTGTTGCATCTTCATTAAATGAACTACTCGTTCGATTTTGCTATCTGCTTTCTGCTATGAAAGCAAAATATAATTGTCCACTTCACGTCATCTCTAGCTCATCTGAAGGAAACGGCCACCTGGGTGCAATGTCGCGGGCCGAACCTTGCTCGCCGATTTATCTTCTGTCCTCCAGGCCAGGCTGTTTTATGTATCGTAAATTTTTTGGCTCCTGTTCATCACTTTTTTTTCATTTTCTTTTCCTATACGTTAGAAGCCTCCTTTTATCTCTCACCTCACGTACGTGTGGTTTCATCGTGTGCGGCTCGTTTCTCAATGTTTGCCCCTATTTCTCAAAGACTGGAAGCAGTCGATGGGAGATCGTTTTTCCGTAGTGTTAGTTGTGTGTCTTGTGTGTGTGAGTGCGGCTCTAAAGCCTTACAGTACTGCTTCCGGGACCTACACCCATCGTAGTTAACGAGCCCTGAGCTCCTCTGGGAGCCCGCTGCGTCGAAAGTTGGGCGGAGTTGAAGGAACGTTTGGCGACTTCGTTTCACTGCGATGCGTGAGAAAGGCTGCGTACTATTACAATTTTTTCTTCTCTGGACATGAAAAAAAGCGACGCAAACAAGAAAAACTGAGCCTGATTTACCGTCGGAGTTCGTATACTTTGACAGACTAGCAGTGAAGCTGCAAAATAATTTACTTTGTCACAGTAAAAGATATCAAGAGCATCACTGCATGTATGACCTGCCAGTGCACTCAGTGTAAAGCACCTTAATACAAGGGTGAAGGACGGGTGGTGTCACGTCATGTGGCACATCACTTCTCGGCACAGTTTCTAACTGCAAAACGGACAATAAACAAATATATCGCTTATTCAAAACGATGCCATATTTGCTCATCTAAAAGGCATAAGAGTCGCCGACACTTTTCTAAGGCCTTCAGCCGCTTCCATGTCAGTATTCGCAAAGCTTTTATTTGAAATGTCTGTCAGCAATAAGGGACGCCCTTTTAAAACAGTACATTTACTATAATTATTGTTTTGCCTCTTTCCATCCAATTCGCACTTTTGGAGAGCAACAGCTTTGTGAGCGCTTGCCCAAAGTCGGCAATGGAAGATCTGGGTAATATTTGCTGCGATAGCAATTATATGGAAATTCCTGGGGCATTTTCCCGGCCATCATCGCCGTCGCCGTAATGTTCCGTATAAAGTCCACGGGCGATAACACGATCGCTGCGCTCCGTACGCTGTATGTGCGAGTGAAAGCGTCCGAGGATGAGCCGACGATCGCAGCTTTCTCGCGCGCACAACGGAGGAAAGCGGGGAGGAAGCGCGCAGTCCTCTGTCGTGCGTGAGGAAATGGGGGAGGGGAGGAAGGGCGGTTGAGTTGCACTTCGGTAACAACGGCGTAGGTGCGGTCGTGCACGGTCCCACGGGCTTTACCTTGAATGCTATCTGCTTTGGGGGCGGAGTCTAGGTGGGCCGACGGCTCATAGCTTTGCGTGTGCTATGTTCTAGACGGTCAATTTGCGTTGAAGCCATAGACAGCGCAAAGGTCACTTCGCTGGCTGCTGTTGCCACCCTTCGGATGTTGGCGTTTTGACTGCGAGTGTCCGCGGTCACCGAGTGTGACGGTACATGTTCGCCTATGCGCGCTGACGCCATGCTTGCCAATTAAGTTTGTAACGGTGTGTTTAGAAGCTTATATGGCCGATAAAGCTAATATCCTTACTTATTATGGCTGCTTACTGATTTGCTATCACAATGAATGCTTCGCTTTTCGGGAAAAGATGCGACTTTTTTTATATGACAGACGTGTATCCCTAACATGAAGTTGAGATATATCAACAAGGAGAAATTGCATATTTCCGGATGTATTTACTCCGGGAAGCTGATACACCACTTGTTCTTCAATGTTTTTAGGAAAGCATGAGGAGTCAAGATGGTGGCTGACAGAATGTTCGTGTTTAAGTGGTACATTCGCGTTGGTTTTGTTAATGGTTACGAATTTCAATTTCAAGAAGGAACGATTTCAGAAAACATATTTGTTAGTAGACGTAAAGGTTCAGTTCTCAGTCGATCATCACAGGCTGTCCTCTATCTTCCTCAAGCTCCTCCCCTTTAGAACTTCAGTCGACATATTCTGACTTCCCTTGCATCAAGAAGCATGGGTAATCGCTGAAGATAAAAACAAACCCCTCACTACCGTATAGAGGGTCTTGTCATAGATATAATATTGTGGAGGCACAAGGGAAGGTAAATGCTAATAAAATTGGGACTGCACCTAACATGAACGATGTAGCGTAGCTTTTTCTTGCCCACTGCTAAGCTTCAAACAAAGTAAAATGTAAAGCACATAATATTTTTGCCTTCTCTGCGCTCTATGACTCTTCCTCGACTGATTAGTTTGCGTGACAGAATCTAACAGCGCATGTGGACAGGCCTGCTGCCTTTACAGATGTTTAATGGTTGCTCCTGTGTGATTCTGAAGTTAAATGTGATGTTTATGCAAAATTACAGTTCTAAAGACCGAATATTATCGTTCGTGGAAAACGGCCCATTTGCATTCGTCATCACAGGCTTACAAGAAATGTTTTCTGAAATAACTTGCCTCAAAAGGCTGCCAGATGAGAATTCAGGAACTCGTGACTGTGAAAAGAAAGCAGATTTCAACTGACACTCCTTTAATTCTTCCGTTACCACGATGACTGAGCTCATTTTCAGTGTTCCTGTGTTTTAACTTTTTGTTTCAAGGCGTACTAGTCGCATCCTATACTGCTATACAGAACATTATAGCCTGATCACTGCTGTTTTGAATGAATGTGTGCCAATAATATTTGCTCCCATAATTTTTGAGAATTCTTATGTGAAACTTCAAAGAAGCACCTCAAGGAACATTTATAAAAGTAATATTTTGCTATGTTGGGATTGAGTACTGAGAGCAAAAAAAAAAAAATCTGCAATGTAGATACTATGCACCTGGTTCCTAGTTCCCAATTTTAGAGAGAAGCTCTTAGGCACCCGTTCCTGCGTTGAGTGTCGGCATGCCTAGATGGTGTAACCGAGCGAACGCAGGGCTCCACGGGGAGTGAAAGAAAGCGATAGCGAAGAGAGGGTTAGGGAGAAAGTGGAATAGGAGGATTCAGTGAGAACATCAGGTGAAAAGCGGAACAGGAGAGCATCGCGAAAGGTAGTGCGGAGAAAAGCGGAAGAGAGCGATAACAAAGAGGGCGCAAGGAGAAAAGCAGTGGAAGCCACCTTGAAGCGCCACTAGGTGGCTCTCACGTCCGCACATCCGTGGCAGTGGCGGCGCCAGCCATCCCGGGGAAAGAAAAAAAATAACCCGAAAGCTCGCCTTCACGCACTTCGTTCTCCGCACGCATTTCCCGGTGAAGGCTACGGTTGCATAAGCTGGTGTTGCTGGGTAGCGGGAACTGTGTGGCCGGTCTTAATACAGCGCCGCGCATCTCGCCTCTGCTAGTTGGCGCGGTGATCGATGCGGTGCTCAATGGAGGTATATATCGCGAAATGAAAACACGTATAGAGATGCGCCCAAATTTCGCATCAGGGAGTATCGGAATTATCGGTGATTTCTTTTTGAAAGTCAGATCACCCGAAAGGTTATTATGAAGAATTGTTGGCGGGAATTATAAACATAGTAATGCCCTCGCTATGCGGGAAAGCAGGAGCATCGCAAATGTGAAAACCAATGAATTCATGTTGTACATGCAGCATTTGTTTTTACTCATTGCCGCAGGCATCTCGTTCCTTTTTTCGGGCACTCCTTATGGTCGCCCAGCAATGGTTGCCAGATCGCGGGGCATGCAGAAGCCTCACCATGCTTTTTTTTGTTCGATCAGCTTTTCCGTACAAGCATGGTGATCTAGCGCGCGTTCAAATGGCACTGTAGCATCCACACGCATTGTTTAGTTCCTGTACAGTGCTGTATATTAGCGTGGAATTTGGCACGACATGGTAGCGTAATAAATGAGGACAATTGCACAGGCGGTGTTAAAATGTAAGTTCTTAGACAAGTAGTCAAGCTTCGGTCGAAAGTCGGTCTGTAATCGATTGCGTGCTCTTGTGTGGCTGAAAACCCCACACCACGTGAAGGACTGGTCGTAATAATTTGGGCATACGCTGTCCAAGCACTGTTACAAAAGGCAACCAACAGGCGGTAATATAAATTTGCACTTTATATTAGTCGAACGAAATTATCAAGATAACACGCACTCGTGAGGATCTGACGTTGTCTGAGACATCGTTCAAGCCGCCTATACGTCTTATCTGAAAAATGACGTCCCGAACGAGGCTTCTGTCTCTTCGCTGCTGCCGTCATCTAAAAATTACCTTGCCGAGTAAACGAAAGCGCAAATTTTAGTCTCTTTATTGAAGAATTCTAGGGGCACCCGAGGCTAATGTTAACAACACCTCTATGGAAGAGTTATTTTTTCCGAACTCCTCGATCTATAAAATGTTGTTATGCTAAAATTCAGTTGTCCTTTCGGAGGGTACAATGTGCGGCTATTAGCAGGATTCCAGCAGAAATGTGTAACAACGCGCAGGAAAACGGATCGATTTCTTTAGGCGCGGTAAAGAAATAGCCAATGTAAGTGAGAAATTGGAGAGGAATCGACACAGAAAACAAAAAAAAAATACAGTAACGACGTAAATGCAATATTTGGCTCATCTAAAAGAGCTAAATTTTCCCTTCGTTGCATCGCCATGTGTTATTATTTTTTCTGAGCATACGTTTTCTACTGTTGTTTCATACTGAGCTTTCTGTCACGAAAGTTTTCTGACTCACGATGGTTAAGCACCACAGCGTGTAGATTTGCTGTCACGTGAACCTAAATGTTAGGATTGAGTTTTCTGGTCTCCCGTGGAACCTAGCCCGTTTAAGCATGTTGCTAGGCTCAACATAATGAAATATTTAATGATGAGGAGCAACGACAAACATTTTCCACGATCGTAATAAAACTTAAGAGCACTGACTTTTGGGCGAGTTGGTTACGCATGGCAGATCACGGTCAAGCGCGCTCAAACGGCTGAGTAGGAAGTATACAACACAAGTGCTTGTGTTGTCTACTCCTCACTCTGTCTTTGTTTGTACGCGCTTGACTGTGATCTGCTATACCTAATAAAACCACTGAAAACAAAAGCAATTCATTGGCAGCGTATCCATAACTCTTTTTGTGTATATTTTGGGCTTACACACAAAATGCAATAATTTTTACAAAGACACATATGTGAACATTTTTACGTGTTGGTGGCAATTTTTTTTTTCGTAATTCACGTTCGGAGCCGTATAGCCTTGCAGGTCTCGGTGGAATGAAAGATAAGGTGCAGTCACTGTGTAGTGACAAGTGACGAAGCAAAAGTTTATGCGTCGTATACCTAAGTACTCTAGTTCTAAGTATCTACAATATGTAACGGCGACTTTGACAAAGAGTAATTTGTGCTAACTGCGAAGTCTAACATTTCTGTGCGAATATCCTGGTACGCATACTATACAGCATGCAATACTGCAAAACAAAGTGCAGAACAAGGAACGCGTTGCTTTCCTGTATATTTTCTCTTGTTTCTTTTTTTTTGACAATGGTATCGTAATCAACACAATTGTGACGAAAGCGTCCTAATCCAAAATACGTACACCGCTTACTTGCCAACACACCGACAAACGAAAAAGGTAAAAAAAAAATTCAATGCCCTGACTGCACACAGCACATTTTGGACAAATAAAGGTATAAGGACATGTAATATGGCTTGTTCGCTGAAAAGAGCCAGGTTTGCCGTCTTAGTCCGTCCAATTTTCGGGACTTGTCGCACTCTTAGCACCGTCGAGGAAACACAGTGAATGCATTTGCCTCGTGCCACTCGAGTTTATTACGGAGCAAGCCGGCCTGCCCTGAAAATTGCGCTCTTAGGTAGTGTAATTAGATTTTAAACACAACGACCTGAAAACGTGACAGTGAGAGTGCGCGTTGCGCAGTCAGCTTCCCAACGAGCATTAATACTGTGTGTTGTCGCACCTAGGTATTTTCTACTTCGCTTCTCTTTTGTGGCGCAAGGAACGCTGGCTTTCTGCACACAGGAAGGCCAGTGTGCTCGGCAAAGCGCAATATAATAGCGCCACTATTAAAGCGGAATTAGCGTTAGCGCAGTTTCTCTGGAGTCAGTGCTTTAGCTAGACAAGTTGAAGGCAATAACGCCCGACCGCGCGCCACCTCGCCTTTAGGCGCTTCGCGGGACTCTCCTTAGTGAACCTTATAACATATTTGACTTCATCCCATGTATACAGCGAACATATTAGGACATAAATAGAAGGAGCTGGCTGATAACTGTCGTAGTTAAGGGCAGAACGACAGCCTACCTACAGAAGGAATGAAAACTTCAAATCTCAAACAAGACTAAGGATAAGGGAAAGCAAAAGATCGCACATATAACAAGTACTTTTTTTTCCTTTTCTACAAAGTACAAAACAGGCTTGCGTAAAGCTCTTAAGTAGAAAGAAAAGAACACAATTACTGTAACTGACGTTAACACTTCTAACGTATACCTTCAATGTTTTGTAACCCTAGGTCGACACGGTGTTTACCGAGAAGGCGTCAACTGCATGTTCAGAAATGTGAATAGATGTTGTGCCGATTTGCTTGAGAAATATATATTGAGGGAGTTTCTTGCATTACGTGGTGAATGCCCTCCCACGGATAGAAAGTCTCTTGAAGTAATAAAGTAATTCTTGCAAACGTTTTCGATGAGTTGACTTTCAATTTCTGTTTCCTTAAGACCTCACTTCTAGACATGGCTACTAATATATCAGCCACGCAGTGCCACAATATTTTGTTGCTCGGCTAATATCCATTTATGGCTGCAGTCAGAAACCGAGAAGGATACAGGAAACCTCAGGTTGTTTTCAACTTCTCCGCAAAGAGATAAATGTTTTTTGTTTATTTCCGTCTTTATTATCGTTATAATGTTTGCGATGCCATGAGTACGTGAGAAATAACACGCAACTGTTACTGCAAGTGCACGCACTCATTAATAAAGGCCTGTAAAGCTCGCGCAATTAACTGCATTGTGAAATAATTTTTGTTCATTCTAGATGCACAATAAATAATACACGATGTGCCGCCTCTATGTTCCGGAAAGCTGCCACAGTAAATACCGCCTTTATCATTTTTAACACAAAGTACACTTGCTGAATAATGGGCTGGAAATATAAATTTTGCAAATTGTAGCTTCGACAAATAAACGGTACCACTGTTTATCTACACGGAAGTTCAGTGCAATTCAGCTTGGGGCTTCGCAGTTCAATATTATTATCCTGACCTTTCTTTTGAATATTTATTTTTTGGTTGAAAGCCACTTTCAAAAGTGCGGCTATTTAAACGAGAGAAATAAAGAAGCGGCCTGTCCCCAGCGGATACAACATGGCTTACAACTACATTAACAAAGCATGATAACTCTCTGCGATCCGGCAATTGTCTCTGGCTTCTAGCCCTCTAGCGAATTATTCAAGCTAACACGTGCTTGGGGGGGGAGGGGGGGGAGGGTCTCTCTGTCAAGCGAGATCCGGTGTTTTTGTAGGCAGAACAGTGGCGCTTTGTCTCAACGTCACCTGCACATGTGGCACAACGCAATCGTGGTGGGTTAGAAGACATGGCTAGAAAAAATTGCTAGAACCGAATAATGAATGCCTGCATTGATTGGGCTGCTGCAGAGACTACGCGTATGCCTATACGTGAGCTCATACATTGAATTACCGATTCTCTGCCTTGTAGAAGTAGGTAGCTTGATCCAATTTACAAAACGACCAGCTTTTAGAGAAAAAGTTCAGACCATAGAAAACAAGTTTTATTACTATGTCCTGCGCACAATGTTCACGGGAATTTTGAGCCCGTGGAGATGTACACGTTATTCGTATTTTCATGAGCCTATTCATGCTCAGATGTGAAACATAATTTGCCTAAACTGCCGTGTCCACCGGTGCTCAGTGACGTCAATTGGAAGTTCAGGTTAATGGTTAAAATTGATTAAACTGCCATGTGCTATCTGCCAAGATCTGATTATGAGGAACGCCGTGGTGGCGGACGCTGCATTAAATTTCTCTGCTTCAGGTTCGTTAATGGAGCCGTGAAACACTCTTCCAAGTAATCATAGAATGGCATCACTATTAAATTACGTCGCCTCGCGAATCTCTGGCAGCACAACGTTGCTTTTTTCGAATTCTTCAAGCACAACCAAAGTTAGACATAGTTTTTGAACCGATGACAGCTACCTATGTTTCATGTCCACAAGCTCACTGGAAGCTACCAAGGGGAAGCGGACAGGGGCCGCAAGAGAGCAATGCCCCGCTGGCCATGCCCAAAGTTGAACGCAACGGCGCTGTGACGGCTCGTGGCGGCACACAGTGGCGACCCCGGTATCTGGGCTACGCATTTTGTCCCGCAGGCCACGCACCACAGATGCAACAGCACGCAACTGTCGTGTGTAGACCGTCAGTGCAAAGATCACATGGCTTTTTTTTTCGTTTTCAGATCACAGACATGCATACTTTTTATTTGTTTTGCTTAAATGAGCAATAATTGCTGTGCATGTCTCCGGCGATTACGAAATCAACATATAGCTATTGATGGGTACCGCTGCTTGCGGTGACGCTGCATGGCGATATTACGCAGAAGAGACCAAGCGATCTTTCACGGCTTTTGAAACGAGAATGTAAAGTGCCTACTGCATGCAGTGTAATGATATTTGGCTCACATGTTCACAGGAGCTTTGTTACTAGATTGGCAATGTTTTCTTACTAAGTTCAAACAGTCTTTCGCGGCCCCTTTAACGTTTGTCTAGGAATCCAAATGCACGAGCTTCTCTTTTTTTCATTTTATCTCCCTGCCAGTGTTGCCGCCGGTGGTGAGATCGAACTCCTGACCTCGAGTACTGCAGTGCAACGCCATAGCCTTTAAGCGGCCATGCTGAATTCAGGTTAGCGGTCATCGCACCTGAAACCTCCCTGACAGCCTCGTCGTGTATGCTCCAAGTAGAAGTTCCTGAATACAATTGGATGAAAATAATTGCAGCAGAACTTATTGCAGTGCGAGTTAGAACGTCTCAATGACAGCGGGAAGGGCGAAAGCATATGTACGTACAACCTGTAATGTACCATGTTTGCAAAAGCTGTAGGTTCCCCGCGCGTGTGTGAGTGCCCTTCACGCAGTCACAAAGAATGAGTACTGATGGATATTGTTGATATTTACAGGAAGGTTTCCTGAATGTTTCTTGTCAGAGGGGTAGAACGTGTGGCTTTCTTTAATTTTTGCCGTGTGTAAGTCGCTAATTTGAGTGCTTGGCTGCTGGCCCCATCTTGGTGTTTTACTTGCAGTATTATTGCCTCCAGCTATGTTAGCATTTCTATTGGGATCTTTAATTTCTTCTTTTGGCTTACTGCTCTAATCACAAGTGCCAAAGGCATCGCTCCACGGAGCACCATCACCGGCGCATCGTGAAGTCTTGGCAGACGACTCATAATAGCAGACGACTAACCGGGCTTTTCGCCAAGCGCTTTGATTGCGACTGTGCCACAAAAGCTCACGAGGCGCTGGTGGTGGGGCTCTCCGCGAAACGATGCCATGACTCCCGTGTTCCCACTAACAGGGGCCGTGCGTGTGCATAGAATAGAAAGATATTATAACAAGAAAATTTCATTGTTAGAGCTTTGTTTTTAATGTTATCGGTTAGTCATGGCTAATTGAAAGAAGCAAAGAACGGAAAACATGATTCATTCGAAACGACAGTGCTTGCAGCAGCCGCTAAACTGTCGACACGAAGGAACGATGCTAGAATGCATAGTATCAACAAGGTGCAAGATGTGGATGCCATATGAAGTTATTATACAACTGTTCATCACGCTAGAGGGAACTCAACATAAGTTCAAATTGGAATCGGCATTTGTATGTATGTTTCTTCAAGTAGGTCGCGATCTTTGGCGCTAACTGAGAATCGGCAAGATGAACGAGATCACAGTTTTCACAGTAGTGGACTCAAACGATTGATCGACGCATCTGCTGGAAATTATTCTATCAATAGTACCACAAACAATTCTAACCTTTAACTCAATGACATGGTTTCGACTACTTTCATGCAATTATTCTTGCATGAGTTCAGGCATTTAAAAACATACCTATTTATAGCACAGCGATACACATTGCCTCAGTCAATTTACTCGCTGAACTCGCGAATGTCCGCCTGATAAAATATGAGATAACCTGTTAACTTAAAACACTGTTTAATGCATGTGCATTAACATGTATGTGCATAACACAAACATTCATAGCAGCCGAGGGATGTTCCAACACGTTCGCCAGCAATACCCATCGCAAAGATTGCGCATTGATCGATATTCCAACCGATTTCTCAAAAAAGTGTTCTTTTCTGAATAGGTCTTTGGCGATTTGACATAGAATTAGCGTGAGATGTTGTCTCCACTTCAAGAAAAGAAAAAAAATGCTGCTACTGTGCCCTTGCGAGTTGGAAAAGTTTATCAACATGCACGTGTCAACGAAAGGAGAATGGAAAATTAGCCGCAAACTTGGCAAATACCAGCATGTGCGTAATTAGCGCCATTATAGCAAATTCCCACGCGTGATACCCCTGCAAAGGGTGCACCACCATACATAAAGTCAAACTGAGGGGAAGCCGCCGTCTGGCACATTTTCGATAAATGGACCAAGTGAGTTTGGTCTAAACAGTGCTTGTTCGAGGCGAAGGTGCCTGGAAGTTGGATTAGGTAATTAGAAGCGAAAATTTGTCGCAGAGTATAAAAGACACAATGGTACGAGCGTATTTTCGCCAATATTATTGAAAATTAACGACATTGCAGCATAGCCTGCACTCTTTCCGCAATCAGCCTACCTGGTCTCTGAGTACAAACAAGAAAGAATCAACCAAATGTCGACGCTAAAGAAGACAAGTGCGACGCTATTGCGTGTCAAATTCGATGGAATTATGATACCAAATCGGAGAGCAACCAACCCAACATACAGATAAAATTGAAAGATATAACCAACATTTATTAATCGCATCCCTTGAACCACCTAGTCTTCTTTAGCGCCGACGTTTTTGTTGATACTTTCTATTTTCGAGAGGCCAGAGCGTGACGCGTCCTTCATCTAGGCAAAGCAAAAACCTTGATGTCCTGCTACGGCCAAAGCAACCTCTCTCGCGATGTGCGTATAATCGTTTTACGATCGAACCTCAACGCAGGAGCGTGCACGATCCCCAAGAACCTCAGCATACTCTGCTTCAAAAATTTCTAATAGCACTGAATATCTCTTTGCTTGTCATGCATGTAGCCGGATCGTTTGCGACCCCTTACCAATTCTGGCGAGTTTTACAGCAGGTGCGTTCGTGATCTGCAATGTCCCTGGGCATAGAGGCGCGCATAGAACCTACCGGAGTAGTCTAACGGCGCCATCACTACGACACGGTCTTTGCTTTTCCTTTTTTTTTTCATTTTAGTCGGTATATACGAAGTTGGTTCTCAAGGGTGCAGTTACAGGGTGGTACACAGGGTAAGCGGCTTTGAGCCCCGGAAGGGCGCACTCCGCCACCCTTCTGCTAATGGAAGCGTCGTCTCCGTTGACAGTGTGTGCCGTTTCAAACGAAGCATTCCCGTCGTGGCGGAGCAGGGTTCAATTTGTCAAAGTGGCCTTTCCGCCAGGGCCGCCTTCGTTTCTGTCGCGTTTTCTTTCCTCGAAAATTTCGTGCTCAACACTTTTCGCCTGATTTCTTGCTTGCACTTGAATTTCTCGCGTGCGCCAGGTTTTTTCCCGAGAGGCTCGTATTGTCGAGGATGGGATTCCTCATTCATGAAATTGCCAGTCTTGCTCCCAGTTTTTCTGTCTCGTCTAGAAATAATGCACTCTTCGTTTTCTTTTTTTGGTTTGCCGACGTATTGATTACACAACGTCTTTCAGTGGTGCTGCTGTAAGGAATCGGCCAATGAGGCACATAATTTATATCAGGATCATACGATGTCTCAGATGTCAGGTGCGACGCTCTGGAAGCTACGCAAGAAGTTCAGGTACGAAAATTCTTGAGTCCGCGCGTTGCGTCAATGTTTCACTGCGCGCCAACGGCGTTCGTTCGGGCAAGCATGCAGGTGAGGCTGCCAGGACGCGCTGCACGTAAAAAAAAAACCCTAAAAGAAACGCAACGAAAACAAACTGATCTAAAGCACGTGTTAACAGGCATTTGCCATATTGTGTTTATTTATGGGGATTACATTTTTTTTTCATTAAATACTAAGTTCATATAGAGAACAGTTTCGCAGAACTCAGGTAGCAAAATACCAACCTATATTTAAGTGCGAACACATACACTGCAAAATGTCCCTCCGAACTCCACAGCATTACACATGATTACTGAATTAAAGCATGTGAAAGGAAGGGAAGAAAATGACAAGGCTTTCGTCTCTGGACCACTTTTATAGGTTGAACGTGAGGAACATGAACAGCAAAGAGAACGACGCATTATTCACTTGTTCGCTGGCTGGAAATATCTTAGAAGCCCATGTAGATGTCGTTTATCGTCGCTGGTATGCCATTTGTAGTGAAGGGCAGGTATAAGCTAGGCAGTGCTGCAATCCTGATTGTTAATACGTTTAGCACGCTTTGACTTAGGTGCACCACATAAAATATTCTGCGGACACTATAATTGATGACTGTCAATAACACGAATAGCCAAAGGCTTCACGCAGTTAACGGTGTCACATTAACGACGCGAAGAGAATGACGGAAATAAGCTTAGGACGCCGACGTACGTTCAATGACGACGACCGGGACATGACTGCAGTGATGGTGCGACAGTGATGACTGTGGTACCGTATCGGTGAAGACCGCATGACAAACACGGCAGTGTCAGGGCGACGGTAACGACGCGACCACAGCATTGCGACAGCCTTTCGTTTACTTACATATTTAAAAGCGATCATGTGGGGTTCTAGAGATGTCTAGAAGTGCTACATGCACAGCCAAATGAGGTGTTCAAAACTGCCCTTCGAAGTCACTCAGTTGAGCAAATACTAAAGCAAGCAACGTTGGGGAAATTTCTTATACGCAGTATATATGCACGCATATAGCTCAACGAGATGGTTCGCAGCCTTGTGTGGTCGCTTTTTTTAATACATGATAAGTCACACTATTCTGATTCTTGCCACTGCTGATGATAGCTATATTGTGCAACTGACCGTGTTATTTTGACATTCCCCACGCTATACGCAAAGCAAAAATCTAGGTCACATGAAAGGCTTATGGTTAGATGCATAGCATTGGTTAGCTAATGTAAGCGGAAATATATCGCTACATTGACTTGTTGAGATTTTTGTGGGAAGTGATAGGGCAGCTTCCGTAGTGCATGTTCCTCATCAAAGCAACCGAAAAAGAATTCAGGACCCTTCGACTATTTGAAGCTGGAAGACCAGCGAAGCTGGATTGCTCAATAACTGGTGGTTTATATGGGGGTTATGCTATATTGGTTGAATAGCGGCACAGACACTTAATTTCTTTGATCTTTCTTTTTACTTTCTCGATTTTCTTTTGTATTCTTATTTTTTATTTTTGTTTTTCATCTTTTCAATTTCATTTTTAAACGTTATACATGTGCACTGACGTTTCGACACACATCGTCATAGACGTTTGGGCGACAGCGTTCAACGCTCTGGCGCATTGTTTTAGAGCGAAAACTCGAAGTACCACTCCCAAGGTCAATCCCGGTGCGCGTTTGGCCTTCAGCCGCTGGCGCTCAAAGGGAAGATGTGACGTCACCTCACATGATCCACTACGGAGAGGCGTCGCAACTGCACTCGCTGGAGCCTTGCCTCTGTGTACCACGTAACTAGGCGAGAGCTTATTTGTGAACATCTGGAACACATTTTTTTTTCAGGTCCTAGCCATAGACAGCTTCACTGTAAAAAAATTAAAAAAAGATTAGACAGGCGCCATCATTTATTTAGCTCAGGGAAGGAGCATTGGAATGTCTAGACCACATTAAACAAAAACACCAAGAAATCACCGTATACTTCTCTCTTTTCTACCTTGTTTTTCTGTTATAGAGCAGGGAATTCACAAATACATGGTCAAGGAGACGCAAAAAAACAACAACACACACACACGTCTGAATTTCCCCCAAAATTACGATCTCTGTTCAAAACGATTTTGGGTGTTTTCTTTCATATGCCATAAATGTTTACATTTAAAAAAGGATCACAGTTACGTCCTGACATTTATTGAGTCCGGGGGATATGGCGAATGGCCCCTGGCATAGTCCACACAACAGATACGTCATGGGCTCGATGCAGAAAGGCGCGTGTATGATTATAATATTATACATAGGATGAAGAAGTGCGTGATAAACACCTACATAACGAACGGAAGAGCAGTTGAAGAAAGGAAGAGAATATTTAAAATCAAACCTCGCTTCATAGAACCTAGCAAAGCACATTTTGTGTCTTGAGCTGTATTAACTGCGCCAGCATGTCTTTGTGCGCGTGAATGCTGGTACGTCGTCTTGATACATTATAAGTAGCGTCCGTGGTATGGCTAGTAATTTTGCCCACATGCACACAGGCGTATTAAAGCGTTTGTGGGTGTATACTTTTTTCCCATGCCAAACATTATGAGAAATGGGGACGAAAATGTTTTGCACTCACTCTTCTCCGAAGACACTCAATCAACAGGCTTCACATGCTCTGCAATTAACCACAAGTTCATGAGCGGCTAGCGAGAGGTATGAGAATCGATACCTTGCACCTTCACTTAAAAGTTACACCTCTTGAATGCGCTAATGTGGTAGCCCGAGAACTCGCTAACCGGTTGCCATTGGAAGAGCTGTCCAATTCAAACGACGCACCGGCAGAACCACTGAATCACACTGAAACTCTAGAATATTGCAGTGAAAGCAGGAGACATTTGCCCCCACGACATAATTTCCTTAACTGAGAAAATATCGTCACTTGACGACAGCTTCAAATTAATTAATTTCCCTCTTTCTCTTATCTTCACCTCTTGCGCTCCACACAATAGCCCTCATACCGTCCCTACTGTGCAGAAAAGCCCACATTGTATCATTGAACCTGGGAATGGCCACACCATCCTGGTTACTGCTCTATTCCTTCACCTTCCTCCTGGGAGACTGCGCTGACCAGCTCAGACCCGCAAGAGGAGCGGCGGCTGATCCGGCGGCTACGCGAAGTAGCGCGATCCAATGGGGCCCAAAACTAAGGGCTCCACCCGACGAGAAAAGTCTCCCCACCTCACTAGTAATAAATGTCCTGTCTCTTTCTCTCACTCTACCGACAGCTAAATGAATATATATTAAGAAGGCTTCTCTAGTGCGGATGTAGACCGTCCACGTTCTATTTCGCTTCGTCTCGTTTTCTTTTCATGATGGCGTACACCCACACCGCAAAGCTCTTTGTCGTCTTCTTTCTCACAACGACCAACTTCGTCATTGTCGGGTAATCACAGCATAGTGACAATCAAACCGGGGCGTGCAGAGCCTAATTTTACTCCTAGCTGGGCTTTTACTTTGTTTCGTCTTGATTTCTTGCATTTGTGTAGCAACGGGTCTATTGTAATTTCATCGCTTCGCAGCATTTTGTTGCAATTCGCCGTAGTTGGACGAAGTGTCCCCCATCGCCCCATCTACACTCGCTGCCCAATTTCTGTTTTATAAAATTTTCGTGCACCATGTTTGCATATCGTGTCCCTTTCGTCGCTCGGCAGAGCGGACCTTGAATGTTCCAGTCCTTGAATCGCACCCATCATGCGTCCCGTTCTCGTTGCTCTGGCACGATCAGACGTCCTTCCTGAACGACTGTGTCAACGGCGCTTGTGACCTCGTTTCCTCTGCAAATGGACTAACGGCGCCAACTGCAAAAGACGCAAATCTTCGCATTGAAAGACATTGTGCCTCGGCTGCCACGGAATTTCTTTTTAGATCGTTCGCGAGTCATTAACCTACTGTTCATTCTTTGTTACTGTGCTGCTGTCGTTCCACTGATGTTTCTCTCGTATTCGCACTCAAGGACACAGGCAGAAGCCCATCTTGAAGTTTTGAGGAGCGTGCCATCTGCTGGATGTTTGTATAGAAAGTTGTTTTCAAAAGTTTATTCCATTTTTCACATATCTCAGAGCACAATGTGCCTTGCCGAGTATGTTGTGCTATAAGGCTTTGGCTGCTTGACCAAGTCACTGCTGCTTGTTATGCATTTGAAGTTAATGACCTATATGAATGTCCACTGTATAGTGGTATTGTGAGAGAAAACACGACAGAATAGAGCGTGTTATCGCATTTTTCGTAGGCCTCAGAAAGAGAGAGAGACATAACGACAAAGCGAAATTTGTAATTGCGAAATACACACCACTAATTTATCATAGCTGAGATGTGCCGTACTTTTATTTTGTTTAATATTCGTTGGTGTGTTGAATGCACATTATGACTGCTTCACGCACAGAGCAAGATTAAATTCTGCTGTGATGAAAGCAAGAAAGAACCCGTGGTGCATTTTACAAATATAATAAACCTCTGGTACATCGTTGACTATTGCCGTAGTCAATAATGCAGACCGAATCTATGAGGCGCTGAAACATTTTTTATGCCTGTCAGTAAAGAAGTTCGATGACATTAGAGCTAATTATGCGCCTTGAACTAATACTTTTTGGTATAAAAAGGTGTCCCTCAGAACTTCTCCTTCCCTCTTTAATTCTCTATGTTTGTGTCTGGTAAATTGTAATCTGCCAGCGGAGATGTTGCCGATATTCTTCCCCGTTTACCCTCACGCGACATAATTGTCAATCTAACAGTCTGAATAGTCGTTTTATAGCTTTTACAAAAACAAACAAATATTTTGGTATATAGGTTCTTGAAACAAATATTTGAGCATTTACAATTTTTGTTAGGCTTTACTTTTCATAAATACAATAAAGAATTTCCCAATTATAACGAAATCAGTTTTTAAAGTAAGAAATGATCAGACACGGACTTTAAGTTTTGCTGTGAAGTCGTTGTGCTGAATGAATCACATTAATTATTTCACATGCGGTTGTTAAGGCTTTCGCAATGAGTGCACCTGATACTGCACTTCAACTTTCGATATCTGGAGAACTTTGCAACAATATGTAGTTTAATATTAACAGCTCTACAAAACGAATTCGGACCCGCAGACACAAAACTGTGCTTAATGGTCATATTTTCATAAAAACAATAATGTGTATTTTTTTACGGAAGGAAATTTTTCGTTCAAGATCATTGTACCTGGAGTTTCAAGTTTGTGGATTCGCTGTCAGAATGTGAATTCCGAACGGACCGCGCCAAAGGCATGCTTTGATAGCTTTGTGTTGCTCAGCCATCAACAAAATAAGGTATTCAACAATGTTGTAACAGAAAGCGATGTCCATGATCAAAATTAAATTTTTAGTCCACAACCTAACATATCAGGTGCTGTTCAATAAGATTAAACAGGCAGCAGTTCACAGGAAGTAAGATGTTTGAAATGATCTGCCTTGACAATGGCTAGTCCTTTTCGACCACTGCGACAACAGTGAAATAGTCACTTTGTTTTTTACATGTATAGCCAATATTGACACACTTGAGAGAGAGAGAGAGAGAGAATGAAACTTTTATGTGAAGCAGTGAATTGTCAGTCGAGTTGAGATTTATAAAATTAAAAAAAAAAATCGGAATTTATAAAACAGAATTTACAAAAAATTCTGTTTAATGGCTGTTTCGAAAATCGGCTTGCAAAGGTAGAAAGGCAGCCGCAATTTCCTCTATTCCAGGAAGCCCAACGTAAAAACAGCTGTGCGCAGAAATTTTCCATGGCAAAACATTGTTTGGTCAAAGTATTCGTACAAAAGGGAAGATTCTTTCGAGCAATAATAGTTGCCTAAACCTCTACAGCCACGTTTATTGCAGAAACACTTTTTTTCCTCAACACACTGACAAAGATTCAGCAGTAAATCAGCATATGCACATTATTGTTGCAGAAGGGAATTCTCAATTGGCTTTTCTTCTACTAAGCAATTTGAAGCTCCATGTCAGCACCATTATCCAGCTGATTAAAAAAATCCCACGAGGCTGTCTACTCCAATGAGCACTTCGTGGTTTCAGCGAAGCCAAACAATCAAGAAAACCCGCGAGATGCCCAGAAGTCCCAAGGAATATGAGCCACGCTTAGAGTTATTTTTATAAAATAAAATAAAGATGCTAATCGTGTCCTTTATATATTGAAGCGTCAATAGTGGCACTAGTATAAAAGAAAAATGGCCAAGCATGTACTATGGTGAAGACGAAAAATGTTTTTTTAGTTGATTATGCCAAGCAAACTAACGCGTACGCTGTAATCAGAAATTTTATCTTTGCTTTCTACCCTATTTCATATTTCAGCGACTTCTCGCACATAAAATATGTCGGCATTCTATTGCATCAGTTTATCGGAAATAAACATGAGAGCAGTATTTATAGCTTTCGTTATAGTCGGTGTGCTTAGCCCTGATTAACCGAGGTGCTCCCCCTTGGTTTTTTTGTTTCTTTTTTTTCGTCACGAAAGTCACTGAGATGGCGGGATCAATTGTGTGGCTTGTCACACAACAAAATATGCTGCGCCTCAGAGTACACAAATGATAGAAAATGGCTTGAACGGCACCAGCGAATGTAGAAGTGTTGCCACTGGACACAAGTAAAGGTCCTTGATAGACTGAGTCGCGATAATTTGTTGCCATCTGCATGCATCAAGTACACCCAGTACAAGGCAAAAATTGTCGGCTGCTTCTCATCACGCATGATGTTTATGAGAGAGTGAGAATAAGTTTGCGATCATTTTGCCAAATAACGACATGCGCGCCTGTGTAAGCGCAAAACTTAAATGCCAGCAAGTACAGCGGTCCATTCCACCCGTAAAGACGCTAATGCAAAGTACAGTGTTGTAGAAAGCAGACGTCCAAACAATAAAGTATTACCTTAAAAAGAATTTCTCATGGCCATTCTTCTTCACTTTGTTATTAGTGTTAAGGGCGCCTTAAACGAAAGGTCGTTAAATAATATGGAAGCGTTGCTCAGTATGTTATTTTGCCCTATAAAAATTATGCGGAAGATTCAAGCTTTGTTCTTTTGGGCGCTAGGCATGCACTCAATTACAAGCTGCTAAATATTTCCGGAGCAGGTTATCGTCTTAGCTGAAATGGCTTAAAGAGAATAAACATTTCTATGACACTCCTTACCACGTGTAAGACGTACAAACGCAGTGAATCTATCTTTCGGCGAATTAGAACTAATGTTAAGAAATTAAACCATTTCTCCATCGATGTCTTGCACGTGTACTACCTCGCGAACTCTTATTCATCGGGGCTTCTCGTGCGCTGTTCTGTCGAAGGCGTTGGTAAACTAAGGCACTCCAGGCAATCTTGTGGTTTCGTACCACAACGAACACAATTGCCGCTCACTGATAGTCGGGATAACTTTCTGTTTTTTCGAGTACTTTTTGCTAGCGTCCCACAATCACCCACAAGCGTGCAAAGGGTTCCGGATAAGAAATTCTGCTGGTTATATTTTCGGATATAGACAAACTATTGCGTTAGGACTTAGGCTATCGGAAAAAGAAGGAAGGCAAAAATGCTTGAAAGGCAGTCCCGGTGCGCTGTGTCGTGTCTCTTATCGAGTCCTTGCTTTTCTTCTAGTAGTTCGCGCTGCGAATTAGCCATGCTTCGAACCAACTCGTCCATTTTTCGCTTCGGATCAATGTTCTGCGCTTCGTACTCCGGGTGGTGTGCCACCGTGCAGCTTTTGTTACGGTTTATCCTTAACTAACAGACCTTCATTTTCTCGGAAAGTTATTCTTTTATAGAGGATCTGAGGAACCGAGTGAAAATTTGGAATCGATTTTTTTTTTCCTTATTCATGCTTGGTGCACGACAGTTATAAGTTACTACATCCGTTCATCAAGCACGAATTTCCACTCCAAAGTACAGCTTCTCTTTTTATACACGCGTCTTATCAGATGTGTGACGCGAATTGTAGTCACGGGGCGGAATCAACCGAGCGCGTATTGTAATTTAAAATTGAAAGTCTCACTTCGTAGACGGGCGTCGAGCGGACGCTTTTGTTGCGCAAGCACACGTATTTTTTAAGCATACGCTATGCAAGGCAGCGAAAAAGCGCGCTTCCAGATATAACGAAACTATCAAAATCGATTAGCCGTAACCTAGGTGCTCTGCGTTCTTCCCTGAACAAGTAAACGCGCAAGCTAACAGTAATAATAAAGTGCAAATGTAAATTGTCAACTCGTGCGAACGATCCGTGAAAGCCGATAAGTAGACACGTCATACAGGGTGGCGCTAAGAAATACTCTGGCTCAAACATCTTGCTGATTATATAACAATGGTAGTGCGACGCTTAGTGTTCTTTGCTCCTTTGAAAGTTACGTCAACTATTTGTCTCTTATTGAAAACAACTATATGGTACTATGAAGGCGGGATATGTTTTAATTATTTCTTGGACGGCTCTGCGCTTATACGTGTCAAAGTAAATCGTGTGCAACGGGAAAAAGAACGACGCTAATGTCGGCGAATAAACTGAGCCTGCATTTTGGCTGGTAGAACACATCCCGCCGTTATCTACATATGTTTTCCTAAAATTATAACCAAGTGTGCAAATTTTACATGTAAAGAAAACTAACTCGAGGGCAATGCCCATCACGCATCTCGACGTTGTACGTACTCTTGCGTGATCTGCCGAATAATAAAAGTGCCGTGCATTCTCACAAATTTATCTGAAATTTCGTTTGAGTGGTAGGCTTCCTCATTTTACCTATTTCACAGAACAGGTATCAAGTCAGAATACGCATTTGCATAGAAAAAAAAATACCGTTGAATGTAAAAAAAAATCTACCTATAAAGCTTTCGCACAATATCGGGCTTATCTCATATAGTAGCAGTAAGCAATGAAAGTGACCAGGATATCCGAATGTCACACAGCCATCTCATTCGGTGGCCGAGTTTCAATCGCTACGACAGAGGGACACAGCACCGTTGTACTGAAGGTCCCCATTCATAATGACTTCCCTTTTCCTTGCTCTACAACAACTTCAGCAAAATGACTGCGGTAGAATTCTGTTCCCGGCCACCAAAAGAATTTCTGATTCGCTCTGTGGAAGTTGTGGAGGTTGAAAGCTTGGAGCTCCGCGTCCCCCTACCACTCCACGCGCCGTGTCCCGTTTTAGAAATGAGAACACGAACCCCCGGGGAGTAAGCGTCAAGCCCTCGCCGTTGCTTCGAACCAACGCCGGGCAATGATCGATACACAGTCGAGATGGCTTTGTTGGCAAGGCGTCTAACTGGTGTTGACAAGACGCCGCTCTGAGAAGTTTTGGACAACCTTCTCTCCCGCCATGGGTAGCGCATGTAATTTTACTTTGGTTTGTTTTATTCTTACTTTTTATTGCTTCCGGATGCTTGCTACTTTACTGCAGTCCGTGGAAATCCAAATAAAGCGAAATCGGCACAATATCTGCCCCAAACGTTCCGATGTACGCTAAAATAAAGGAAAAGAAAGGGCTTGCACAATGCAAAGTTCTATGTTCCTCGCCTGGATAATGAAGATAGAGGCTCCAAATGAGATATTTGAGACTTAGTTTGGCATCACCGGTGAACTGTCACGTATTTCTTACATCCATTTTTTTACTTTCTCTCAATAGGTATCTACGCGTATTTAGTGTGGAGGGGCAAGTTTTGTTGTACTTAATTTCTCTGATGAACATTGCGAATGAAACACTTATCGATGTAACTGCAGCTCTTATATGCTCTCCCTCTGAAATGCACAAATCACTTATTTTGTGTTTGTTGGCAACAAGGGGCTCTATAACAGAAAAGTATTCGAATATGTGTTTATGCCTATCTACCGAAGTCAAATTTGCGTAACCGCCAACGTAAGCACGGGGCTGTGACCCGCAGGGTTGTCTAAATAGACCAGTCAAACGCTCTCCTCATTTATAGAAGGTGAGTTTTGTTTGCTTTAAAAAGATATAACATTGCCTACACTGAGCGGTTTTTCTTATCTAATTCGCTGACAAGACGCGAGCAGCACGCTCAAGTGAAGAGGCATTCGATGGGGCCGAGGCAGTGCACCGAAAATCGATAACCGGATGAATAGGGTGGTAACGGCGCCTGCAATTGGTCCGCTTTCCCTTACTTAGCTGGCGGTGGCTGGTCGAAAATAGTGGCGGCATGCAACGGAAGTTTAAGACTGCCGCTAAAACGGACCCTCAGCGAAGAAGTGTTGGCAGAGCGAGGTCGTAAACGTGCCGAAAGTGCTTGAAAACGTTACATGGCCACGGAAAAAGCTTCATTGTAGGCAAATAAACCCATGCTATCTGGCAAGTGTTAGTAGCCAGTGCCTGAGCGATCGGCGAAAGCTATTTTTTTATTCTTTTCGGAACTGGGCAGCCTGCGGCTATTCGCAAAAAAAAAAAATCAGCTTTGTTCGGCATATGAATGCAACTTTAACGCGTACACGTCCCTTTGATGCGGTAATAATTTGCGGTTTTGTGACGTCGCGTGACAGGCAGGTGAAGTGGTTGCCGCGCTAAAGCTTTAGACCAATAGCTGATGTGTAATACCGAAAAGACATCGAGTCAGAAATAACTATTTCTCTTTTCTTCGGTCCAATCATGCACAATCAGTGTGTACGCGTCATATGAGATGGGTAGCTATCGCGTTTTTTCTGATGTCGCGTCACAGACAGGGGAAGTGGGGGTGGTCTGAAAAAGTTTGTGACCGATCGCGGAGGGCTGATTGCATAATTGGAATAGAAAAGTTTGGAATAGCTTTACGTTATTGCACCCAAGGTCACCTGATAAGAGCGAACAATTGAAGTGCGATCACTTAGTTTACTTATTTATTTATTTATTTATTTATTTTAGTATTTTTATCTTGAATATTATCCGTTTCGCCATTCTGGGTGAAATTACTGGGGCCCCTTAGAAAGCATCACTATATTAGTCCACAGTTTTGTGGTAAATCACACGAGCCGCTTACGTATTGTACTGATTAATAATCGTATGGAGAAGCAAATACTTAAAAAGATCTGTCTTAGATTTGCGAGATCAAAACCTGAAGCTGTGGTTCATACATAAATGCAGGTAGTCAGCTGTATGGGGATATCCTGAGGAATTAAGTGCCATGTCTTTGATATAAACTGATTATAAAAGGTAAATTCGGCGATTCAGCTTTCGTTCCCTGATGGAGTGTCATTCACGATTTCGCTTCCGGCCACGGGTACTTGCAAATCCGTCATATCTCTCCATCATAAATCTTGCTTCAAGAAACTTAATACGCTCAATTCACTCAGCATATTTAGTGTGAAACGGGATGAATACTTTATTCGACATTACCGAGCAAACATTTGTTACTCAGTTCGTATCAATCACATACGGCTGATTTCCATTTTCTATAGATGAAACCTTATATCGGTATATACCAGCACAATTCGTTTCTTTGTTTAGAGTCGATGAGGGATATGTGTTTCTGCTGGACTATAGTGAATTTATTCATTTATTTAGTTGTTATTGCTATAAACGAAGATATTATGGGTGTTACCTTTTTTCCACGGGGCTCTTAAACGTTTTGACGCGCCATTAGCTGTGTTTTCAAGATACAAGTTGACGAGAGTATATAATACAAGATAGGTTTATATGGTTAACAATGGTCAAACAAGGGATGTCGCTGCATAGAGCCATGATTTAAACCACAGAATTTGTTATCATCCCGGAAGCAGCTGCTTTACTCGTCACTGTTTCTAACAGCGTAGCAGCGCTGCTAAGGCAAGCAGTTGAAGCCCTCATCAAGGCAAGTTCTTTTGTCGAAAGGTTGGCTCAGTAACATTACTAATTCACACACTCCATTGGCTTCAAGCAACCGTCTTTCTTTCAACTTCTTGTCGTGTTAGAATATATCTATCACCTCCTTTGTTACTGTACTTTCTATGTACTGGTTCGCGTAAGCGGATTATAAGTGAAAGCTAACATCGAAAGACCCTGCGAGCATTGATATGTTGCGAGTAAGAATGTGGGCCGAGCCCAGACCACACTGAAAGTATAGCACATTTAGCACTGCCGTCGTTCAGCGGTGAAATGTAATGTATCGCAACGGAGTAATCCAAAAGTATACACAGAGCGCTAGCAGAAGCTGTGCAGAAATATTCAGAGGAAAAGCGGCAAGAATGCGACAGCCTTACGAAGCGATCTTCCGGTGTGCCCCAAGGCACCGTCTTGGGGCCCCTGCTTTTTCTTATATTTATCGACGACTTACCCAGTAACATTTCTTCTTCTGTACATCTTTTTGCCGATGACTGCGTCCTTTTTCGGCAAATAACAAATGATAGTGATAAGCACATGATTCAGTCTGACCTTAACGCTATCTCAACATGGTGCAAAACTTGGAATATGACTTTAAATGCTGAAAAGTGAAACTTATGCGCACCTCTCGTGTTAATAGTGAATTGCCAGTATATATTCTTAATGGTGCGTTATTTGATCCTGTTACAAGATACAAGTACCTCGGAATTCACATTACGTCTAACCTTAGCTGACATGCACACATTGAGCACATCACTAACAAAGCTAATCGCACGCTCGGATACTTGAAACCCAACTTTCACGCAGCCCCAACTAGCAACAAACTTCTACTCTATACCACACTCGTACGTTCACAACTAGAAAATGCTTCATCAATCTGGGACCCCGGTGTTTGATCGACCTACTGGAGATGGTACAACACAAATCAGCGCGGTTTATTCTCTCTGACTTTCGGTGTACATCAAGCGTAACCACTATGAAGACTACCCTGGGCCTAACTTCACTTGCATCACGACGCAAAATTGCACGCCTGTGCCTTTTTCACAAAATATTTCATCATGAGTCTAGTGGCTACGAGTTACCTCTTCGCCCTTCATATGTTTCACGCCGCACAGATCGCATACGTAAGGTAGGCGTTTCTACATGCGAAACTAAAACATTATCGAATTCTTTTATTCCTCGCACGTAATATGACTGGAACCACCTTCCTTCCTCAATTGCCACAATTCCTGACCCTCTATTGTTTCGGACTGCTGTTACCGCTTCTATTGAATGATATATTGTGTTGATCACTTATTCTAACTTATCTATGTCTTGGTAATTGTTTTCTGCTGTTGCTTGTATTTTTAGTGTTAATATGTATTACCCAGTCCCCTCTGTAATGTTTTGCCCTGAGGGTAAAACAAATAAATAAATAAAATCGAGATCTTTCAGAAGAGTCTCTTTCGTCGCTGGCACGTTCCTCTCACTGGTGCAGCCCCGAAACAAAGTTCACTTAACTGTGTTATTAGCCCGAATGCTTTTCTGGCAGTCAGTGTGGCACGACCAACTGCTGAAAGTTTCGCAGCGTCGCCTTAGTGGTTTCGTTTCTTCTTGGAGTGATTAGGTTCATGTCGTAGTGGAAGGTCAGATCATCCAGCACCGAGCTGCACTGTTCCAAGAAGGCTGCACAGCCAAGAAAGTGTGACGAAGCCCGAGGAAGGCGTTTTCGTTATTGAACCTTCAGTCAAGTCATTCACCTTAAGATTCCGTGGCGGAGACAATAAGCTCCTGTTGGGTTCAGTATGTTTTTGCTTGAAGCATTCGCCATGTTCTGATAATTTCATGGAAACGTCCAAAGCTTGACTGTTTTCTGCAGCTGAGCGTGGCATATGTGCGGATATTTCGGGCAGGCGAAAGGGTCAGAGATGCCAGGAAGCCTCATTCGGTAGCATTTTCTATTGCTGTTTTTAAAGAAGTACAACTTAACGGGAGCATTCGCCTCAGTTGACCCTTCGCGATTTCATTACCGAGACCATCATGAATTGGCGCTATCGTGATGCATAAGATTAACGTATGCACAACAGTGATGACATTTGGCCCAGCGACAGCCACAGATTCGGGTGTAGTACAGCGGGAAACATTGTATATGCACGTGCCCTAAAGTTTTACTTAGTGCCCTGTATTTTTCGGCAAGTGCTGTCTTTGCCTTTGCTCCGTGTTGTCGACAAATTCGACTTCGCCCTACCATCTGCTAGCCGCCTGGTTAGCTCAGATTGTAGAGCGGCTGCCCCGGAAAGGCGGTGGTCCCGGGTTTGAGTCCCGGACTAGGACGAATTTTTCTTGAACTCTGAGGCTTTTCTTTCGAGGAATTCGTGTGGGGTTTCTTTGTAGTAACTGCTACGAACGGGTGGATGTCTGATTTTCCCTATATTCATATAATATTTGTGTGCCGAAGAAGCAGCTTTGCTAAGCATATAAATTGCCTACTGCTTATGAATGGCTTTCAACCTACGGTCGTTGTAGGTTGAGGGGCCGCCACTGACTTCGTAAATGAACGAAAGCATTGGCCCTCAGACGACAATGATGTTGCTATAGAAATGGAGAAAAATATATAGGCACAGCAGATACAACGCAGACAGGAAGGTATATGCTTCCACTACCAGCTATCCCCTGATTACCGCCGCTATGGTGGCTAGACGAACACATTTTCAATGCCAAAAAATTCTATGTCCTTGTCAATACCACTGCACAATGAGGCACAAATGTTCCTTGCAGAAGGTACAGACAATGAGTCGTGGCAGAAGAGATTTAAAAAAACCAGGAGAAATGGTGATTAGTTTTTATCAAGTTATTAAAGTGTATCTTTACGAGGGACTTCGTGGGATAGATGCGTCGGCTTTCGCTACATGTCACAAACCCAACTTCTCTCATCGATATCATCGAGAAACTCACAGGGTTAGCAAGCTTTGTTCGGGCTGGCATGATTTATAAGAATGATATTTATCTTGAGCGTCAAGGTGCGTATGCTCTAATTCAGCAGTAGTCATATATGTTGTATTTGATTATTTAGGTATTCAGGTCTTATAAGCCGTGGTGGTGCAGTGGCCAATGCGTTCGGCCATGGAGCACAAGGTCGCAGGTCTGAATTTCGGCTCCAGCGGACAAAAATAAAAAAAAGAAACGATCGTGTACTTAATACTGGTGCACTTTAAAGAACCTCAGGTAGTCGATATTTTATGGAGAGCCACCCGCTCCGGCGGCATTCAGAGCTCCAGTCTAGCTCTGGGTCCTTAAACTCCACGAAGCAATCAACATACAAAGGTTATATTACGTTGAAGTTGTGTTTCTTGGTGATATTTATCAATCGGACGGCATCACTAAAACATATAAATTTTTCAGTGCTATGCTCAAAGGCTTTCGTTTCTATGTTCACAAAATGGCAGCTGACGAGATAATTTTTTTACTCCTCTCGATTGTCACTATTCGAGGCTGCGTTATCGATCGCGCTTTCACTGGCCTGAGTGTTGTAGCTCGCCCAGCTAGCTATCGTAAACATTCAATATGCACGCTCACGCTTTCTCTTGTAAGTGCTCCGAGTGTAGGCCTATAAATTTTACAACAGCTATCTCGGTGCGACGAGCGCTCGCGCGGACCCCCTTTCCGCGAAGTGCATGATTGCACTATACTTGGCCAGCAGGCCTATCGATGAGTTATGCATGCGCACGAGCTGGCACGTAACGAGCACACTTTCTTGCATGGGCGTGGTTCTATGTCCCGTTATATACCGCCCCGTCTGCCTTCACCTTCACTATCTGAGCGGTTAAGAGGAAGCTTTAGCTTGGGCCCAACTCCGACGCGGCTTACCCCAATACATGTAAAACGCAAAAGCGCTTTTCTAAGATACCCCTGAGATGTATCTTAATTGAATTTGCTGTATTTGAGAGAGAAAGCTAAGTTGTAATGACTGTTGGAAGTGTAATTTCGATTTGAGGCCTCAATTTTGTTGAAAGCTATTTCAAAAATTCGAAAGTTTGAAAGAAATAGAAGCACGAAGTTTACAAATTATTAGCTCCCCGTCAAGAACAGATATCGCGGTTCTGTAAACGGAATTCATTAGATCATTCAAAGCGGACAAATTCTACATGTCAATTTATAGATTATGTGATTTTGTTACTTTGTGTACAAGGGTTCTGCAATAGCTGTATTTACACATTACTGAATGTTTTAAAATTCGTCTGTAGCGTATCAATTTTGTCTGCTTTAAATGTACTATGACATGCAATTCACAGAATTGTGGTATAATTTTTATTGCCGAGTTACAGAGTTGTAAGCTTGATAGTTTCGTTTCCTGAAAATTGCGATTTCTGCAAATTTTTAGTAAAATGTTGACAACTTAAATCAGAAGTTCGAAACCAACGGTCACTAGATCTTAAGTTTTTATTTTAACTGCAACAAACCTCGTCAGGTTTGGTGGAGTGGTTGCCGAGAAAGACGAATTCTCCTTTTACATGCATTTAGATAGGAGCACCCGAGCTAAAGCTTCCTCTTAAGGACGATCACATGCTGCTGAGTGATCTCAGCGCGACGTTGCATTTATACGTGTCTTAGAACAATGGGATAAATTCACGTTGCTGGTTCTAAAGAAAACGCCCGGAGGGATACTTTTCCCAAATTCACCCTAGTTGAGAATAGTAGGGCGTTCAATTTGAACTCACCCTTAGGAGCACTCCTGATTTCATAAATGCAACCAATTTAATGGGAAAGCGAATGACAACAGCAATCATCTTCTTCATTAGCAACATATTATCTCATATTTCTATGACCCCGAAGAAAAAGGCGATTCCTATCGATCGATCTCCAAACACTACTGTCTTGTGACTGCTGACGCCATGCTTATGCTTGGAAATTTCCTATTTTAATTACACTTATTTCTCTGTTGCGAATAACTTAAAGAACAAAAAAAGCATAATCCTTTACTTTTTAAAGAACAAGAAAAGTAGAAGCAGAACGCTCATACTTGGCTTATTCTGTCCACCATTGCTTAGCAGTACTCATTTAGGCGATGTAGAGCATTCTCTGTGATAAAAGCTTGGAAGTTACCTGTGAAATTGTTAAACCATGAGATAAACTGCTCAACCAATGTTAGGCTCACCGAGTCTCCCTCTGCCTCGTGATGTTAAGGCAAGACAATAAAATTAAGTGATTCAAAGACATTCAGTGTGGTTCTAAAAGTTGCAGGGCTGGTTAAATGCATAAAGAAAATTTCAGGACCTATCCTGTACTCATTCCTTCACTTTCAGAAAATGGAGCCCGAAACATCGTTTCTTTTTACTGCGGTTGAGTATAAGTACCGTACTTTATGTACTTTCCTGTCTCTCTCTCTCTCTCTGTCTCTGTCTCTCTCCCTCTCTCTCTCTCTCTCTCTCTCTCTCTTTTTCTGTGGCAAACCGTTTTCCCGCCAATTGGGGTCATTAGGTAATTCACTGTCTAATGGTCATAACATCGCGCTGCTGGGATGGGGGAACCGATTTCGTAAGCAATCGCCGAGCCGACTTGGCTTATTGATACTTGACTGCATATGTGCCGCTCATAAGTGAACCACTTTACGCCAACTTGCGTTACTGGGTGGGTCGCACTACTTATGTGCCGCTCTGCAATAAAACTTGTTTATCCCAACTGGGTTTATTGGATATGTGGAACTAGGTATTTGTCATATATCATTTAACCTTATTATTCTCGATTTGTGTCACTGGGTATGGGCCACCTTTAATGAACCTGTTTACTACAAGCTTAAAAAAAATATTGGGTTTTACCTGCCAAAACCGCGGTCCGATTATGAGGCACACCACTGTGGGGGACTCCGGATTAATATTTACCACTTGGGGTTGTTTGACGTGCGCCTAAATATAAATACAGGGGTGTATTTGAATTTTGTACCAATCGAAATACGGCCGCCGTGGCTGCGATTGTGCCTCTGAGCATCTGCCACAAGGTATGTGGTGCTGTTCGATAAACTTGTTTCACGCCTACCTGGACCACTGGGTATCTGTTGCTCTTCAATGAACGTCTTTTTACACTGGCTTATGTCATGAGTTATGTGTAACTGTGTGTCTACCACTCTTCCATGAATCTCTTTGAGGAAACTATAGAACATCTACTGTGCTACTGCGCATCTTTAGAAAATGAAAGACTTGACCTCTGCACAGCATTAAATCAGTTAGATAGACAACCGTTCATCTTGAACGAGATCTTGGGACCATGGCCTCGAATATCGCAGCTACAAAAGGCCACAAAAGCGCTGCTGCGATATATGAAAGCTACCGATTGAGTCAGCGTCTGTGATCTGGACTGAGTGACCGAACGATATTCATAGTGGACGTTCTCTTCTTCTTTTCTTTCCGTCCCCTTTCCCTTTCCTCAGTGTAGGGTAGCCAACCGGGCTCAGTCCGGGTTAACATCCCTACCTTTCATTTATCATTTCCTCTCTCTCTCTCTCTTTGAAGCGAACGTGGGTCACTGGAAATTTACCACTCTATCTGTTCGGTTCTTCGGTGATAAAAAAAAAAAACATATTTAAATTTCTCCAGTGGTTGGTGGAGTCGAACCCAAGTCATAAATATCCAGACAACTTTATGTGAATACATATTCGCACAGGCACCACGCGTGGACTTCGCTGAGATAGCGCTAGATGGCACAACGTGTCGGGAGGGAAGCGCGAGAGAGCATCCCGGCTGAATGGTACGTTTCGGTGGTTGTAATAAGGTGTGTCCATATATTGCTTTAATGATAATCGCAATGACGTCGACAGTCATCTTCAGATGTGTTCTGCCATATATTTATGCTTTTGTGTTCCGTTCCAGTGAAATAAATACAGTTGTGGTTTAACGATCCTCCCACCCCCCTCCCGCATATAACAATTTACCAGCCAAACCATGTTCAGGTCAATTAATGTTCACATGTCCAAATTAACCATTATGGTGAAAGTGGAAAAGATTGCCGTTTGCATGGATCCATGAATATTATAGTACACACAGTGAACAAGCCTGGAAACTGACTGCCGGAGGCGTGCTCAGGTTTCTTGAGTGAAAAGAAAAAAAATAAACTGCCCACAAGCTTAAAACTCATGGACGCTTGTATATAGCTTGCTTTGCCTTATGGCGGCTATTCAAAAGCACGTTCTGGAGAGGTGCAGTAGGCTAATATAGGCGAATGCCTTCGCTCTCCTCAACTCTTTCTTTTTCACAGATCGCTTGTTGTAATACTACCAACACCTTATCTGTTGCAGCGGATTTCAAGTTTTATAAATTGTATCAATACTTACCTTCATATATTGAAAACAAGGCTGCATTGCTGAAACCGCAAGCTTCACAAAGACGGTTAGAAGCTTTTGTTTATAGTTCCAGTAGAGCAGCCTTTTTTCTGTCTCAGCACGTCACAGAACGTTTACCGTGACAGCAGTTAATCATTTCTGGTCCATATTTGTTTTAGTAAGAAGGTTATATTGCATTCAATTCAATAGAAGGTAAAAAATTAAGGAACTGCCACAGCGGTTTTTGATAATATATCAGATAGCCGTCTATCATAATTCATTATGCTATGGTGAACTTACGGAGCTTCATTGTGTGTTTCAGGCGCAAGTGTGAATAACTGGTGCTAATTGTTCAAACAATGTTTTCATGGAAGGCCTAAGACGTTTTATAAAGATTCGATTTCCATCCAACCTCACAAAGTTTGACACTACACTAGTATTTGCCCACGACTTGTTGTGCACGTTCCAATTTCATACTGATTCCCCACACTGATTCCGTATATACTGATGGCTCCAGTATATGCGACCAATGTAGCTGGCAGGGGACCGTCGAGCACCCGTTCTTCCCCGGCAACGACTTCAAGGTCCGGCGTTGACCTCTCCAGACGCCGACCCTTTCGACGGTCTACCCTTTCCCTCTGGAAAGGGTCGACCCTTTCCATCGGCAACCCAGAATGCTACGCGTGCTCTATTGACGGTTTTAGAGACCCTGAATGTATTACTGTGTGAGTGCACGATCTTTCTTCTTCTGCCTTCTTTCTTTCTTTCAATGTCCATCTCCTCTACCCCGTGCAATGTAGTAAACCAGACGTAAATTTGGTAAACCTCAATGACTTTCCCTATTTGTCTCTCTCTCTCTCTTTTGGGTATAAGGCTCCATTAATAGCGTGGCTACGCCGCTAATGGCACTCCAACTTCTAAATATGTAACGCAACGTGTGATCTGCAGCGATAAGTCTACATCATTTATGTAACTGCAGTTGCTGAGTCTCATTTCTCAAGTTGACTCTGATTTTTAGTTTTCTCCTTGTAAGATATTGCTCGTAAAATCTTGATTTTGACAGGAGTCATTAGGCAAAAAAAAGTTCTAAACCAGGTTTGTTGTATCTGTTCCAGGCTTGCTACTGTCATCGGAAATTCTTCTTTCTTTACATTTTCTAAACTGTAGACCATTTTTTATTCGATACCGCTGGAGGTAAAAAAAAAGATATAGGTCGAAAAGCACTAACAAAGACATCTACAAGCACTTAAATAAGAAAGGAAATTATGATGTTCCTAGCAAGTCATCATTTATTGTCATTGAGCGACTCATCTCTGAATACGGGACATTTTGGAGCGTCACCTGGCGTCTTTAGGTAAAGGCAAGGCGCAGAAGACCAGGACTTAGGAAGGAGAACACAAACGACAAGACGGGCGGGCGACGGGCGACAAGAGGCGCCCGTCTTGTCGTTTGTGTTCTCCTTCCTAAGTCCTGGTCTTCTGGCGTCTTTGTCCTCTTCCCAGAAAAAGTTACCCACACCTATTCCGTCCCCATCTTTTTTGAAATTTTGTTGTTACAACAACGGCGTCCTGCTGAGTCTTCGATCTTTAGGATTCGACTTCCCTTGTTCAGGCTGTAGAGCATTGCAGGGCAATAATTTTTGTACATATTCTTAAATTCTTAGGGATATAATAAAACCGAAGCTTTCTTTTCCTGTTTTCCGGGGTTTGGCTGGGTGTATTTGTAGGTAGATATAGACAGCCAGGGTCACTGCGTAAGCACCCAAACGGACAAATTTGACACTTAGTATTGGCGACTGTTTATGTGCTGCTGGGCATGTGATAATTCTTTACCAATCTGAGGCAACGAGCTTGGAGAAATTAGACACGCGGACTATAGAAGTGTTAAGTACATTTAGACATTTGCCGTACTTTTCTGTGCACAAGCTTCCCAGTAATATTATTCCTTCGGCCACGTTTACTTTCGTCCACATGGCGCAGACAGCTAACAGCGATAGGTAATGAGGTCGTGACCGCGACATCCGCCGCAGTTGTTATCTCGCGGTAGCGTAAACAAGCTTCGAGTCATTTAGACCACCCATTGCCTTGAAGGTGCGTGTTCTGGGGATTCCTAGACACCACAACAGGGCGGTGACTACAAAGTGAATGTTTTATTGGCACACAAACTAACCAGTCAGCTGAGTGAGCAGAAGCATATAAGAAGCCACCATCAAGCGTCTGTTGACAGTACACGAAAAGCCTGTATCTTACTCGGAAAAGAGTCCTCATCTTGGTTCCCATCATAAAGCCGGTCAGATGTAATGCCAACACCTAAATAACAAAACATTTTTGGCTCCCTGTTCCAGAACGTTTCGCCTCAAGGCTGTGAACCAGTCGATTTCAACGGTTCCACGTGAGCTAGTAGGCACGCTATTATGTCTTCCAAAGCGCAATTTTCAACAAACGGCTTCCTACAAACACTACATGAGAAAACTTTGGCGCAGCGATCGTTCACCTCCCCTGGAAATGATGATTAGTACATGAAATAAACTAGCTGTCGTGCTTGTGACCTCAGACGTTTTTGGAGCGTTATCTCTCCCACTTTTTTTTCTAAATTTTCAAGCAGTCATAGATTACTATGCACAGCAGTGAGTTGGCAAGGCGATAAGTTCTTGAGTACAAGCATAGTCATTTTGAATTGTTGCATTTGTAACGCCACAATTGTTTGAAAACCATTGAATATTTTAAGCTATATTATATATAAGATGAAGTGTTGAATAAGACTGTTTTGCAATAAAGGCCGTGACAACGTTTGAATCCTGAAGCAAGACATTTAGGCCAATCTACCTAATGCCCTTGGTTCCTATGCCATCATTCTCGACGGGCCTATCCTAGTAGCTCCATACACAACAGCGCTACACTAGAGCGGTGAAGTTTTTCTGATGTATTTCATTTATTTCCCCTATTTAGGAATTGTTGCACCAGCTTGCTGAAACCTACCATGCAGCCAGGTCAAAAGTATAAAGGCGCTCGGTTAATCTGATAAGTGAATTACTCCGGTGACGCGTCGATATACACTCGCTAAAAAAAAAAAAAAAAAAGCTTGGGTGAGGCAGCCGTGATACACCTTGCTCTGTAAATATAATAGGAAGCAACGTATGGGAGGCATTTTCTCGAGCCATTTGGCAAACTGATGGGTGCATTATCTGTTCCTGCCTTTGTCCGCGTTCCTTCGGTCTTGTTACGGTTTTTGCAATAGTTTGTTGCTTTTCACAATATATGTGAATTTAAAAACTCCAATTGTATGCCGGTAAAACCAATCCCTTTCATTTCTTTGGTCTTGTTCTTTTGGTGCTCTTTTTTCTTTCTTTTCCTTTGGCTGTGACCTTTCGGGGCTGTATGAAAACGAAGCTCCATGCATAATCTGTGTCCCATCGATGACCACTATTGCCTTGTGAGTGGCTAATATTAGGCATTGATTTGTCTTTTCTACTGCGTCTTCCCCGATGCGTGAGTGGACTAGCAGGAGCATCGGACTGCCTAAATTTGACAGCGAAGCTGTTAAGGGCTACTTTCCCCGCTATCGTGTCTGCATGTAGAAAAGATCCCGAAGATAGTGTAATGCCGGGCCGACCCACGGCGAAGGTGCAGTTCTCCCATTAAGGGGACCACACACACAGCTTCGCTGGTCATCATTGTTCACAGATTGGAGGGGCACTGAATTTTTGGGTGGCACTATCTCCGGGATCGGCCCACAATTTCGACTCCGCTTAGCCATGCGAACGGTTAACATTTTGTACTCCACTACCTTGGTAATCAGCTCACATTTTATGACGGCACAATCTGTGGTATAGGGCCACGAAATAGGCTAGAAACTCAGATGCCCGATGCATACAAGCAGCGGGGAGGGGGTAACTTGTGAAGGCAAATATATTGTTGTGATTTCACCCAATAATGTAAACAGGGGACTCGACAGCTGGAGCAATATCATACACTCTAAGTCATGCAATGTTTCGCATGGTGTGAGTAGAAGTACACATGCGCCCCGACTCGCGCAGAACCCTCTCCTTTTGTGAAGAAGCAGACATCCAATAAATCATAATGAAAATGGCGTTCTGTGGTGTTGAAGCCAAGAGACCGGTTATTCCTTCTTTTTCTATCCTGGCTTTTTCATACTGCTGGTGCCTTTGTTAAAATTTCTTCTACCTGTTCCATATTTATACTTGTAGCCTGAGTGAAAATTTCCTTTTCAGAGAGGTAATTGAGTCCATTACTTTCATAATGGCTAGCTTCATCGTGGAAAATGTGCATCTTCAATTAAATTAATTCATTGTCAATGTGCAATAGAGAGTTATTTAGTTACAAAGTAAAAGTTTCAGGATGGTATTTAGGAGCTGCTTATCAAAAACATTCTACTGTACTGTTTTACTGGCTTTGCTGAGTGTACTTAAAGAAAGAAGCTGTGGTAAGGCATTCGGGAAATGCCTAAGTTTTGATAGGGGCAAGCATTGCGGGAATACGACGTTATGACGTGCACATTGCGGGAACGCTTTCTCAGAAGCGCACAACTTATCTCCTATAGTTATTGTGCTTCGCCTCCTCTTCTTACTGACCTTCTAACAATGAACGTCTTGGTAATTTGAAGGGATTTGTTATAATAAATTATTACTCTGCTAGGTATAAACAAAATAACGCACTGATTCGACATTTTGTTAGCTTATAAACTATACAGTTCACTCGCTATTCAATATGATAGAGTTTAAGATAAGATCCTTATATATAATCGGCAGCACACTATAACGATGTAATGCACAAATATGGTCAAGGGCCTTGTTAGCATCAGGAACCATCAATAGACCACACTTTAGTATGATGAGCCCCTTTTGCCGAAAGCTCTGGCGCCATAAATATATTCATGTCATGGGCCATAAGCGTTATACTGCAATCTCATATTTGCTGCATCTACACAATAGACATAATTCAGCGAGGCTTAATTGAATGACCAAGGCCCCAACATGCGCGTTACGCAACATACACTAACGGCAACCTTCATGGCGCTTCTAAAAAAATACAACCACACGAAATGGAAATTTCCAGGATAAGTGTGTCATCAGAAGTAAAACACTACACTCCGAGGAACACCCCCAGTTAGGGGAATAGATGCTTTATATTTATGGGTTCTGAAAGCTGCGACAACATAGACATAGTTCTGATTAATTATTTCGATAGTGTAATCCACGATAGATGCTTCGGGTAAGTGGGAATCGAATAGCGCAAAAGATGACGCCTGTAGCCCGCACAGCATTGCATGTCTGTCCGTCGCACAGTTCAATTGAGTTGAACATGCACCAACCAGACCGTTTCAGTACACTTCTGCTGGACAAATGGCATTGTTTACACAGACTCGCTTGATCAGCTGACTTATATACGTTGTAGTGAAGTTATATTAAGGAAAGAAAATATTTATTTAAGAGCAGTGAAGTGCGAACTTTCTGGAACAACGAAGAGCAGTGACCTTCAAGAATGTCCCGAATCTCTTATGACACTTCGCAGTCATGCAGCGAAGAGGTGCCGTGTCTACAGATAAAACTATTATCATCCAAGTAGACGTGCACTCGCTAGATTAAATAAAATGCATAATCCTCGGCTCCTGGGCACGTCTTTCAGACTAGAAAGTGACAACCAAACGTTGGTAATTTTGCGTAGGACTGATCAAATCCAATTCACAGTTTTGAGTTTCCATCAGATGAAGAACGCGGCGCTGCTTCCTGGAGAGTCGTTGTCCCTTTCAGCCATCATAGATTGTGCAGCAGAAGATGCTGTATTTATCGAAACTGTGAGATGGCACCGGAAAAAGACATCACTTCGCAAGCGCGCTGCGCATATGGCAGAAGAATTTTGCCGTCGGTTTTTCGCGCTTGACTCTATTATTTCTCCTTTCCGTCTTTGCGATCTTTTCATCTGTACGGAGCGCTGAGAAGAAGTAGCAGTCAACAATAATCTGCTTTTTTTGTTTTCTTGTACGTATACCCCGCTATTGTGGAGATAGGAGGCTGGTAGGGAAAAATGGAGGGTGAAGATTAAGATGTTTTGGGCCCTGCAAGGATGGGCTCTAGCCACGGATTGAAAAGTTTTGGAACCTGCGCTTTCCCTACTGTCAACGTTTCTTTATATCTTTTGGAAGAATTTTACCAGTATTTTCAGAACCGCCAGCTGTGCGGCTTGTTACACTGCGGCATCCATCCTTTTACTGTAGTTGAGGGTCTGGGAGCAAGAACGCTATTTTTCAAGGCCAGCTGCTTTCGCATGATATTTGTTTACATCTCAGATGAAGCGCAATGGGTTGGGTCATGGATGCAAGTTGACGCCCCCGCGTTTCTGCTGGACATGGCTACTTGGACGGGGGCTTCGTCTAGGAAGCGGACCGGCCTCCAGATACGCACCGACGGTGACGACAACAGTCTCTACTCGCTTATCAAAGAGGACTGCTTCGATGGTGACTTTCAGCTTGCCAGCGATCCGAAGGCGAAACGAAGATACACCAGGCCCTACCTGTCTTTAAGCACGTCGACTGTAGGACCAACTTGCAATGACGTAGTCACTACGATTCATATTTGCACCAGAACCCGCTACCGACAACCTGAGGCGACTCAAGAGACCGTCCGTCTCGGGGCTCCTTGAAGCGGTCACGCGAAATCAAGTCGCGGATGTCAGAGTCAATACACGAAAACATTTCGTGGCGATTGACATCGTACATGTGACTGCGAGCTCGTTGAGCAGCTGCGGGACTTACCAGCATGCAGGTCTGCTGGTATATACCCCATTGCAGGGTGCCTCCACTCCTGAATGGTGCCATCTACAACCTGCACATCTCCATCTCCAGCGCTTACTTGCCCATTCTAGTGAAGCCAGCTGTTGATAGCTTCGCCATAACTCATGTGTTTCGGCTCGTCAGATCCCGTTGCGTGAAGGTAATTTTCAAAGGTGAACCTGTTCAAACCGCGTATCAAACCGAACGCTGGTCTCGTTGACCTCCCTGGCCTTTCCTCTGTTTGGTTCAGCTTCCGCTTATAATGTAGTGGTGTTGAGGATGAAAAATAGTGGTCCGCTTATTACAATGCACTTGAACGATCAATTTCGTGTAGTAGAAGGAGGGCAAACTCCGGTTATGAAGGAAATTGATAGCGCGTTATTTACTTCTCTGTTTATTTATTTACGAATATATTTACATACTTATTTATTTACATGCTTCCTCTGTTGATTGCAATCAAAACAACAGAAGCAGACGTTTTTCTTCCGCTCATATTGCGACGAAACCACGCATCGAATTAAGGAATCAATGAGGGTTGCACATTTCATTTTTATTTGTGCGGTGAATTCTGCGGTCCACTTGTTTCCCTCTTTCTAGTACCTGTGTTAAACTGATACCAGTGTGCTCCCCCTCCTCCCTCTATGCTTCTAATCAATAAACCAAGTGAACCACTTTATACAGACATCACCTTACCAAACTGTCGATTTCTGCCTTTAAGGCAGTCACCAAATGGAATATCGAAATAAATGGGAAGTGTTGTTGTGCATCATTATAATAAATTCAAGTGCGGTCACTTATCGAAGGACCACTTACCGATGCTTTGGGTTGTGCATATTTCCATACCGAAGAAATTTATTAAACATTCTGGAATAAGGGGCACATAAAAAAGCCATGAAGAATAATTGATTGAAGATGTAGAGCAGAGTGCGACATCAATGCGCATAGAAATTCATAACTAAAAAATATCGCAATGTCACTGTCGTTATGAAAGCGCTTACAAAGGTAAACAAAATATAAATAAAAATACTGGCATATCACACAATGTTTAAAATGACGTTAAGCCATCCAAATTGTGCCTTCAAGGTTTAAGCCAAAACTACAGCCTTCTTATGAGCTCTCCTGTAGCTCTAGTAAAAAAATGTTTGGTACAAAGCTACAAGAGAACTTACTAACAAATATTTTGTTGACAGACTCACATGATTGTCACCGCCAAATAATTTTTTCTATAGTTTTGTCCTCTTACAGATGGTAGTATCTCCGATGCCTCAACAAATACCTGGTCAAAATTTATACGACACTTTATTGTGCGTGTAAATATAAGAAATGTAAAGAAGAGCGTCAAAGAAGAAAGAAGACTGCCTGAGTATAGCCGTACAATTTCTTCAGGTATACAAAAAGCGGACAGCAATGCCTATCTTCACAGGTAAAGTGAGAAAGTGCGAACTTCATTATTGTTCTGCGCGAAAAATATATTCCGGCTCTTTCATAATCACTGCTTTTGTAGCCCGTGAGTGTTAAAAATTAAAGGGAGGAAAACGTCGCAGTTTCGCCCGACATGTGAAGCATCGATTTTGATAACAAATTAGTGGACAGCTATACGAAGTAAGGATAGTAGTTTTATCGGCCATACAAACTTGTAAACATAGGCATACTAACTAAATTAACAAATATAGTGTCACACGCGCACAAGCCAACATGAACACATCTCACTTGATGAACGCGGAAACTCGCTGTCAAAATGCCGCAAGGAGGAAACGCGGCAGCAGCAGCAAGCGAACTAACCCTTGCGCAGCCGTTCGTATCAACGTGAAGTACGCGGCGAAAACACAGCGCAGCGCGGGCTCCGCACCCGCCTCAGATGACTTTCAGGTTACGGTGGCCCGCCCGGTTGCGCGCGCCGCCTGTGCCACGCGTACCAGAACGCGCCTCTGCTCCCTACTCTCACCCCGGAGTCTTGCGCGCGAAGGAAGGCAGCGCGTTTCCTCTCTGCTTTCCGCCGTTGCGTCCGCAAAAATGAGCCGCGATCGCCAGCTCACCCTCGAATGCTTCCAGTCGCACATACAACATACGGCACGCGGCGATGATTTTATCACCATTGTACATGATATACAGAACTTCACGGCGATGGCGACACCGACGGCAGAAATGCGCCTGGAGTGTCCGTATGATTGGTGTCGCAATACAATACTTAAAACGTTGCTGGCTTTTCTGTAATCGAGAGTAGATGTAAGCATGAAATCCTGGAACCGGCAAAGCAGATTGGTTGGAGATAACACTAGCCATGCACAATCTTAAAATGGGAGTTAATAAATGGAAAATCAGACATCCACCCGTTCGTAGCAATTGCTACACATGAAACCTATACGGGTTTCTCGACAGGAAAGCCTCAGAGTGCAAGAAAAATTCGTCCTAGTCCGGGACTCGAACCCGGGACCAGCGCCTTTCCGGGCCAGCCGCTCTACCATTTGAGCTAACCAGGCGGCTAGCAGATGGCAGGGCGAAGTCGTATTTGTGGACAACACGAAGCAAAGGCAAGGGCTTGACACTTGCCTTTGTTTCGTCAAACACTTGCCTTTGCTTCGTGTTGTCGAAATATTCGACTTCGCCCTGCCATCTGCTAGCCGCCTGGTTAACTCAGACGGTAGAGCGGCTGCCCCGGAAAGGTGGTGGTCCCAGGTTCGAGTCCAGGACCAGGACGAATTTTTCTTCAACTCTGAGGCTTTCCTTTCGAGAAACCCGTAAGGGTTTCCTTTGTAGCAATTGCTACGTACAGGTGGATGTTTGATTTTCCCTTTATTAATTACTTCCACCTTGCGGGTTCCCTTAGAACTACTACGTTAAAATGGGAGTTGTGCATGTTCACAACGACACATCTCACCACCTCACTTCGCACCACACGGCACCGCACCACATCATACTGTGCACTGACTCATATGTACGCTGCCCGGGTAGAAGAAAAAAAAGCAGGCTAAAGCCTACAAGACAGGCAGCGAAGGACGCCAGGGACACAGAGAACACTGGCCAGCTAGAAGAAGAACAAATTGAATTCTCGTATATTACGTGCCAAAATCACGATTCGATTATCAGACACGCAATGGTTGGGTCTCCACATTAATTCTGACGACTAGAGGATCTTTAATGTGCCCCCATTGCAAGAGACCAGGGGCTTTTTTGCAATTCGTCTCCATCGAAATGAGGCCACCAGGGCTGGGATTTGATCCTGGGACTTCGTGCTTTGCAGCGCAACACCATAACAGCTAAGCCGTCGAGGCTGGTAGAAGTGCCTGAAGTAGGTGCGACGCAGCGTGGCGCCATCTCTCGAGGCGACGCAGAACTCACAGAGTACTGGCTTTCAGAGCTCTCTACCACACGATGACAATAAACTGTATGGTTCCCTGTATCTGGGTTTTTTGAACGTCGCTATTAGAAATGACAAATAGAAGTTCAGCTTACTAAAAGTTACAGCTTGAGTGTTATTGTGAACAAGGTTTACGAGAACTCGGAAGCAGTATTTTTTGTAACTTGTTTGGGCAGAGCGTAGCGTATATGATGCGGTCCTGTACAAAAATGTTTGGGGTCAGAACCGCTTACCTTTTTTTTTAAGTTTTCGCTGGTATCCTGCATGATCTGGTTATGTTCTCGCAACTTGCCCGCATGTTCTTGTTTGAGTGCCCGGGTAATGGCCTTGTAACGACTCTGGCTTTTGGCTCAGGGTTGCTTGAATGCCGCCGACAACGGGAGCATTTTATGCTTAAAAGGAACCCACAAGAAGTATCATTACAGCATTTAGATTAACGATATCGCACTTCTCACGCACTCTGAATGTGCGGCAAATGTAATCTATCATTTGCAGGACTGGTTTCAACTACCGCAATCTCTGAGGGGTACGAAAGATGTTCAGATTTCCTGCGCTAAAGCTGGCCGACGTCCCCACTAAAGGTGGCCCAAGTCGGGGACCTAGCCAGCGAACAAGTCGAAAGTCAAACTAGAGGCTAGGGTATAATGAGTGCGCGTCGCCGCCTAGAGCTGAGATTGCATTGAAGATGCGAAACGCAAACCCTGCACTCCCGCGGCTAGGTTCTGCGTAATTAAATCAACGACTGTACCTTTCCTCAAGCCGCATTGCCGATGAGCATTTCGCTCTCTTTCCCAGAACTCTCCCCCTTGAGCTTTCAGAGCAAACTTTAGCGCGCGTTGCCTCCTCGCTCCCCTCCACATTTTCGCAGTGCTGCATTTTCTACTTTGCTCTCGCCATTTCTTTTATGACACATTCGGTTGCTCCGATGTACACACACGAGCCTTTACGCTTTCGGCTTGTTGGCATACTTACACCCAACAATTGCCTATTCCAACGATTGGGTTTAAATTTTATCTTCGGCTGTCGAATAGCTATCCCTTACCACAATATGAAAAGTCATAGCAGTCATAGTCATAGCAGTCATACCTATGCACTACCTTGAAGAATTCATGAGTAGGAGCAGTCGAACAAGGAATGGCACTTTAACCCAACATTTCGACGAGGCGGCATGTCTTTGTCAGGACAGCAAATGCTTTTCTTAGCAGAGTTGTTTTCAGCGCGTGGCTCACTCTCCTTCGTAGAACGCCTTAGAAAAATATTCCTGGATGAACGCAGAGTCACATATCGGCGCCATAGAAACATTAAAGACAAGTTAGTACACACAAAAGCAAACCCTCAGTGCACCGTCAACACGGTAGCCGAGGTTCGCTCCAAGTGTAGGACCTGTGAACTCTTTCAATATGGCAAGAAAGCTAAAAGCCCTGCAAGTGGTTATAAGCACGATAGGAATTTCAGTTTTTCTCGCATTAGTCCTAACACTATTCACACTTTGAAATGGTCACTGTGCCACAAATAATACATAGGTATAACAACACGACCAAATATTGTTAGACTGAACGAGCTTTGCGCGAACACGACCGAGAAACTTCCTAAAGCAGTGGCACATCACCTAAACCTGTCAGTTTACAATTTCGATGTAAATGAACGTGATATCATATAGTCAAAGTTCCTGTTTCCCGGAGATAGAAAATATCAAGAGTAATATCTCAATCAGATTTTTATTACACTCCAGCCAACATGTACAAATGTTTCAAATGGAGCGTCCACTTGCGACACTAGTCACACAAATATGCCCTGTATTCATTATATATTACCTTTCTTCACGGACTTATATGTATGCACGCTGTTTCCGTTTTCAACTGTACTCTTAACCAGCACACAGTCCCCTATTATACTTTCCTATTTAAGCTATGGAAGGACTCTGATCGAATACAGGCTGTCACCAGGTATTCTTCTTCCCTCGCCAGACCTCTCTCAAATTCCAGAGGCATAAGCTGAAAAGTTCCTGCTTTCCTAGAAAACCAACCCCACTGGATTGGCAACACCAACCTACGTCCATTAATTATTTCCTGGTTCCTGCTGCGATCTCCACTCCCCGATTGAACCCATAACGAGCACACGCACACGCACATGCCAAACTTCGCTTTAGCCATTCCCCGGTCGTTTCCGTTCAGTCTAGCACCTCTCTCATTTTTGCGGTTGTATTTTTTTTTATTTAGGTTAGCTACAACACACCACGCCCCGGCCTCTTTTCCTCCTTCTCCGTATTTTAAGGTGGCGGTGACTGATCTACGCGCGTGCATAAAAATGCTGCTACCTAAAGCAGTTTCTGCCTTGACAAAAGCAAGTTCCCTTATCGAAAAGTTGGCTTAGTGCTACATTCCTTTCTCCGCTGCTCCCCATCATTTCAAGTTTCCAGCTTCCCTTGAGCTTCTCTATTGTTTGAAACATTCAAGTAATGTGAAATCGAAGTTGTAAGTCCTGCACCTGATTTTGAGGGACGCTTAACAATTGTTTTTATTTGTATTCAGTGTGCTCTGGTTTCATTCTTTATGTTTATACTATCTTTTAGAACCACGTGTCCTTTTCAGGTTGCTATTTTTATGTGTTTTAGGAGTGCGCGGCTGCATCTGTGATATTTTCTTCACACTCGAGGTATATGAACAATGTGCACTAGAATTTCGGTTAACGAAAATCGCTTAAATAGAACTGGCGTTACACGGAACAAGAACTTCTATATTGGTTGGCTTTGTATAAGGATAAGCAAACAGAACTGTCGTTCATCTTGTTTCTTGAACGCATTTCGCTGCCTAACAAATCACAAAGGTTATCACTCAGCACAAGAAAAGCCTTTCTGTAACGGAATATTTTTCTAATGTTATGAATAGCCCTATGTGTTGTCGTCGAGCCTCGCGCAATGAAATTCTGTGCGCGACAAACTCACAACTCTCAATAAATGGAACCACAAAAGCAAGCTCCAAACTATGTTTTTTAGACAAAGCCAAAATCCAGCTTTTGTTTTGCGACACATGTCTTCTACGGAAAAAGCCACGCTTAGAAAGCAGCGATCAAGACTCAAGCAAGCAGAAATGTGGAAATATTTAATGTATTGCGTGGTTGGTGCGATCAGCTCGGCCGCTCGGCCCAGAGATGGCCGAAATAAGAGCGACTGAAATTTCGGACACATCACGTAAAGCAGCACCGCTCGCGCCAATTTGGGCTCCACCAGCGAGGCATCGTGGTAATTCAGCCACGAAGCCGAACAGTAAGAGTAATGTTTTTGCTTGGACATGTCACCGGTGCCTACTCTTAAAAAAAGAAAGAAAAGAAGCAAGTAGTGCCTAGTGAATAAAAAAAGTCGCCTACCACACTAAAAACGCAGGACAACATATCTGCAATGTTCACTTCTTTATTCTAAACATTCTAAGCGTTAACATTAACGCTCTAAGCGTTAACAGGGTGTATGAAAAATAGTGCTGCACCATGGCACCTTCTATCTCAGTAAACAGAACTCCTATTAACCGGAACATATCTCTTATATCTCTTGAGGTTCCGCGTAACGAGATTTTACCGTAATGTCACAGAAGAAGGCCGTACAAGCATTACTGCTCTTCTTTCGACCTGCCGGCCTTCGTAAACGTCTCTAACCGTAATGCCCTTCGCGTGTCTGTCTCTGTTCGTTCATTCTTATTTATTTTTATTTTTTAACCCTTTTCTGGCTGCCCTCTTTCTAACCCCTATCTCACAAACCCTGTATAGGATAGCAATTTGGAGACTAATATCTGGTTAACCTCACTGCCTTTCCTATTAATCTCTCGCTCTCTCTTAAAACCAACCCGAGACATTCAAGAAATATTTGTTCCTGTTTCCTCTACTGCCACAGTTAGCATATTATAGTCATCAACGTATACTATCAAGCCTGTACTACCAGTATACTGATTGTACATGATATTTGCAGCCAAAAGCGCTGGTATAATATTTCTGACTGACAAAGTAGCTGTTGTATTTTCGACCTTACTCTTTATCTTGAAGCGCCAGGCTCCGCAAGTCATAACTTTCTTTACACCATATTTATTTGCTATGTTTAGAGTGTTAGCCGATGTAAAAGACATTTGTCTAAAAAAATTTAACAGCCAGGCCGTTTAGGGTGCTTTCTTCGGATTTTTTCCCCGAAATTGCTGAGTGACCACAACTTACCTTGCCGTCAGTTTGTCTTGTGCGTCAAATGCGCATGAACTGTAACACTCAGCTACCGTTAAGTACCACCTTAATTAGATATTGTGCCCGGCCTTTTAAACCAGCAGTAGGCCTCAGATATATTCCTGGGATATGTCTCAAAAATTGTCTTTTTCGCAAGGCTAATTTCTAATGTCTTTTGCTCGAAAGTTTTGAGCTCCGTACAGACTCTGAAAGTGGTTGCTTTGGTGCATCTATTTCGGAGGCCAGAACGAGCAATAGTGTGGCGGACTAGGATGGGCACCGAGTGTACATCGCCTGAAAATTGTCCTTGACAGCAACGCGGCGCGTGGACGTTCAATTCTCTGTTGCCATGTTTCTGAAAACAGCGTCTGTGGCACGAAGGAGTTGTGGGTGGCGATGAAGGTTAACAGAATTTAACATGGCACATAACCACATTCTAGAATGTGCGGCTAATCAAGGGGTTAGTGGTAACCAACGCCGTGGACATTGATGGCGTCAGTTCTAACAATGTCGTCGTAACGATAACGCTGCGTAGATTTGACATATCAGCTCGCAAGATTTGCCGCCGCCAAGTGCCCGATATACCGGCAGCAAGTCTTCGCCTCCCAGTTTATTCCCAGCCAAAAAACCGCAGCATCAGAGCAGCTTGGCGCGTGGTAAACAAGAAGCCTTTAACACAGCAATACATTCATCGCCGGTGGCCTTAAAATTAATGAAAACAAAACGCAGAAATTCAGAGGCGGTGTTCGGGAACTTTATATTTAAAGACAATCTCAAATACCACTCTGCCGACACATCGGGCAGATTTTTGGACGCTTTCCTGTGCGGAATCACTGAAAAGCGCTAATATTTTCACGTTGTCGTGACGGCGTTGATAAACACGTTGTCAAAAGCGTGACTTCCAAACTATTTATTGGGTGAGCCTGAGCCCAGCATAGCAAGTGGGACTGAAATCTGGGATAGCGGGGAGCGCAGTCGACTATCATAGAAAATCTTAGCTGCGGACCAGACGCGTGGGCTGCTCATACATGGCTCAACGAACCTTCCAGCGCAATCGCTGGTGCTGGCGCAAGCTCTAGAATGTACACCAGTATTTCCCGTTGCGCACAGAATTTTCTTACGCGAGGCTCGGCGACAACATAGACAACAAATAGAAGTATCGATAACATCCAAGAAAATTTCGATAAAGAAAGGCGCACCTTGAGCGGAGTGCTAACCTTTATTATTTGTTAGCCGGTGAAATGTGGTCACCGCACAAAGAAGTATGCGAATCAATATGATTGTTGTACACAACCTGAAAATGATTGCGCTGACCACAACGCAAGCTTTCCATAATAATACACAAGATAAACAAAATAAACGAATGAACCAAGATTTTATGAATCAAATATATTTAAATAGCAAAATATTCAACCAACTGAAAAAATACTTGCATCAGGGTTTGGCCAAGCAGCCGCAAACAGGTTATATAAAGCTATGTAATTGAACTAAATAGATATAGGCTGCTGAGATGTGCGGAGTCTGTGAGTGCTAAAGTGGGTCGTTGTACACTGCGGTCCACTGTTGAATGAGAACACAGGATTTTAGAGAACGTGCGAATTGTCCGCTCCGGTAAGTGCACAAATGACTGGCCCTGCAGAAGATGACTTGTGGTTGCTGGCACTGCAGTAATTCTACACACCTTTGCAGTGCATTGACTTATCCGCAACAGGCATTTCCAGTGGAAGTGCCAGCAGAGTTAGAGCTGCACATTAGGATATTCCCTTCGACAGTGTGTCGCATAGTACGTGTTTCGAATTTCAGGAAATCAATTACTATAAAGTATGCTCAAAAGAGGGCGGGGGGGGGGGGCAGAATGAAAGGACACGAACAAGGTTCGGCACCATAAGCGCTCATTCATGCGCCATGCAGAATAAAAGTTCGTACATTACGTACGAAAAAAAAATGCTATTTATCTCATCAACACGTTTCGTTCTTCATTATAACGTAATTTATTATTGTTGTTAAATAATACAATAATGATGTATATTGATATAAATTCTCATTCTGGTACCTTACATTACGACCGCACTAAAGCTAACAAACAACACTACAACGGGTAGCGCTTGATGCATTTCTTTGTACGGGGTCAGTGTAATTATTAGAGAAAGAAAAGGCAAGCGAATCTAGAATAGTTGTGTTCACCGTTAGAGAGTGCTACTGCCGCAGTTGAGTGCAGTGCAGAAGGAATCACTGAAGTTTCCTGTCTTTCTTTTGTGTGTGTGAAACCATCGTCAGCCGTCGTGAGGACAACAATAAAGAGAATAACTTTTTCGTATGTGGAAAAACGAATAGATTCACTACACTACGCAACATAATTTTATTAACACGAGCAATCTCGAACAAAAGTTATGTACGCGCGGGTAGCTCAATATAATAGGCGCCGCATGTTTTCTTCGTTGCTATCACAATATGCTGCCAAAAATCCAAGGTGGCATTATTGTCCTTTGTTCTTATTTGGTCTCCCACACAGTTAGGGTGTTCTCAGTCTCAAGTACAATAACTTTCTCAATGATTAAATACTAGGCTGTGAAGTAAACATGAATTGCTATCTCTAAAATCGCAGGTACCGCATTGAGAATAGACCGCGAGATTTTAAACATTTTTCTGTCGGGATAGCAGGAAATTATGTGGAAATTGATGCTGTGACGTAATCTCAACTTTGCCTTAAAGTGGCTTATTGAGAAATCAACTCAATCCACACCTTTACGCAGAATTTATTACGCCCATAATGCAACACCCATCTTCTAGCCGTGCATATAGGTATGTAACATATTTATTCCACGTTTTGGAATAATGTGATAGATGTGACGCAGTACAAGAATCTCTCCTGAAAGAATAGGTCGAATAGTTTGCAAGCAATATTGTTATATTTCCGCTCTAACGTGAAAGACGATTAACAAGGCCGTTGCGTTTAAAATCAGCCAATGTTGTAAATACGCTTGCTTGAGCTATTCAAAGATACTTTATTTCGAGTGCTGTGCTAACTTCTTTATCTAACAATTGATTTTATTTTATCACTCGGAAACGCAGCCTCTCAATACTTCCAGGTTTTGTTTTCTTGTCGCTACCTTCTTTCTGTTAGAGGTCCCCGAGAAGTTTCTCTTCAGAGGAACCTGATCATGCATTATAATTTCTTGAGTTACGAAGAGCGATTGCAAGGATTAACACATTTTTCTGAAACTTGATCTTATCAGGACGTCCACGGGGTTGTTCACTTTTCAGAGTGTGTGTTCGAAAGAAGCTTCCGTTTATTCTCCCGCAATTTGGGCACTTAAAAGTATGTAGTCAGCGAGAAACAGGCAGTATTTAGCGCAATGAGACGCCACCACCATGCGTGTTGAAATTGGGAAAGCCGTATCTTCCAGGGAACGCATTTTTCAACCTGGATCATTTTTCATCGCTTCCGGCAGCGAGCTTTCGCCAAACTTGGATATCAGCTTTGCCGAAAATACGACGAATGCGGAGATTTGCACGCGCAACAAACGCTGGGAGTCGTCTGGCCTCTCCAGGAAAAATACAGAAGCAGTTGAGCGTACTGCGCAGATTTTAAAACTGATAAGGAGTGCGGCATATGTATATCAACTGCGAGTTAGGCTGGGGTGTTCGCATCCAATTTCGGTGGTCATTAATTACCGATGGACATCTCCAATGCGGGTAAAATTTCCATGGCCAATTTAAGCGGTGATGTATTCAAACTTATTTTAACGATTGTTAAATGACGGCCCTACCGCAGAACACATATATTAATTCGCGGTTTTTGTAACACTGTCGTTTTCCTTTTCCAAAGTGCTATCGCCTGAAGGATAATAATAATAATATTTGGGGTTTTACGTGCCAAAACCACTTTCTGATTATGAGGCACGCCGTAGTGGAGGACTCCGGAAATTTTGACCACCTGGGGTTCTTTAACGTGCACCTAAATCTAAGCACACGGGTGTTTTCGCATTTCGCCCCCATCGAAATGCGGCCGCCGGGGCCGGGATTCGATCCCGCGACCGCGTGCTCAGCAGCCCAACACCATAGCCACTGAGCAACCACGGCGGGTCGCCTGAAGGAGTTTAGAGTAGGCAAAGTTTTACTTGTGTCTGGTAACCAATGAGAGTTGAAATGACAGTATATTTTTTTTATCTATAGCTGTTGTATACGAACAGCAATACACATCACATTACTGCAATAAAGAAAAAAGAAAGATAGATTGAAGAACTGGGAAGAGCATTTCAGTTTATGACACCAGGACGTTCACGCGAAAGAAGTTCTGTTAGCCGCAAAATATAATGCAAAGCCTTCTCAAATATACAAACCTTGATTGTAGAATCATCCTGTTTTGTAAACTGCACCCCAAATGTAAACTGGATGCGCCGGTGTAAGCAAGAACACAGATGCCACGGACTCAATGTCAGATTATAGTGGAACACAATTTGAGTGTAACTGTAACATTGAATGCCCCAAAACAAGTTATCCACTATCGTGGCGCCTTTTTTGCTGAAACATAGATTGTGATAAATTAATATCTTATGTGGTAAACAGGAATATTCCTGCCAGCGACTTCATAACTTGGCTAAAGCATTTGTTAGGGTTTGTCAAGTTATGAGATGATTCAGCCTCTTGTAGGAGAGCGCGTGTATTAAGAAAAAGCTCGCAGTGTTCGACACCAGCCTCCAACATTGCTTGCTGAAATGGCAGTCAAAGAATGTCGTCCATCGTTGAATAAGCATTCAATATAGCTCACACATTTCAACATGATAGCGAGCATAGTCACATTACATGACAGTGAGTGGGATATGCAAGACAGTTGAAGCCCAGTAACAGTTAACGAAGTGGAATCTTTAGCTAGGGCCCAACTTCGATGCGACCTATTCAAATATATGTAAAACGAAAAACCGTTTTTTCTGAGATAATCCCAGGACCAATTTTATTGAAACTTGTTGCATTTGAAAGAGAAAGTTAAATTCTAGCGACTGTAGGAAGCGGAATTTCGATTTACAGCCTGAATTTTGTTAGAAAACATTTTCGAAAATTACAAACTTTGAAAATATAGAAGCACGAAGTTTACAAATTAATAACACTGCATCAAAAACAGATATTTTGGTTCTGTAAACGGAATTGCCTATATCATTGAAAGCGGACACATTTGGCATGTCATATTATATTTTACGTTAATTTGTTTCGTTGTGTACAAGGGTTTTGCAAAAGCTGTATTTCCGTATTTCAATTTTTTCGGGACATTCAAGATAAACACATAGATGTTCTCCGCTTTAGATGTACTATGAGATGCAATTCACAGAATTGTGATACTATCTTGAATTGCTGAGTTACGGAGTTGTAGATGTGATAGTTTAGGTTCCTGAAAATTTTCTATTTTTGCCAATTTTTTAATAAAGAATTGGCGGCATAAAACAAAAATTCAGAACCAACATTCGCTAAATTTAAGTTCTTCTTTTAAATGCAACAAACCTCGTCAACTTTGGTGCAGTGGTTAACGAGAAAAAGGAATTCTCCTTTTCACACGTATTTACATAGCAGTACCGGGCTAAAGCTTCCTCTTCACAAGCATTCACGCCTCTTCATGGGCGGAGGACGCTAGCGACTTGGATCCGTCGTGAGTGCTTTCACTCAAGTAGGCAACATTGCGATACTTATCGAGCATACGTACTACATTACTCGCACAGTGTCACGGCACCTTTAATATAGACGGTCCACTTCATTCGCACCAACCTTGTCAATAACACGTCCAAAATAAAGCGCGATGGGCCGTATGATTTTTTGTGCTCTGTTAGTCTGCAGGCACGTGGACGGGCAGTGGTCTTTGTTCGTAGCAATAGCTGCGTGGAAAGAAACCGTGCGGAACCGATTGGGTATTTTGCGATATCTCTGTGTGACACTACCCTAATTAAATCCTAGTGTAATGAAGAAGAGCTCGAGCATGGCTCCTGCCGCTTGTCCGCTGAAGAGGAAGAGGACGTGCGCATCGGCGCTGCAGCATGCACTTGCGTTTGGCTGGATCTGCTGGGCTGCTCTGCGCTGGACCCAACGTGACTGTACCTATGGCATCCCGATAACTGCCTATAAAGCCCGTAGCACTGGTATTTTTATTCGTTATCCGATGAGGTGACACATGCATAATGTGCGCAACGTACGCCGTTTCTTTCTTATTCACTTTTTCTTTGCACTCAAACCCCTATTCTCGTTAAATATGTAAAAAGGATCGAAGAAACGTGATTGTGTCGGCTATTAGTCGCACTATAGGCCTTTCCCGGCAGTGTCAGGGTCCGCACGCAGAGAGGCTATTGTTAGAGGGGCACCTAAATACAAAGCAGAACATTCACAAGCGATAACAGCGGCGGATGGTGAAAGCACTTCTACATTTTGGGGGAGCAGCAGACCCGCACAAGTGACTGTAGCGTGACTGTTCAGTGTGTTGCACGTGATGTTGTGTTGTAATCGCGTGCAGTGGTCTGGGCCAGCAGCTACCATCTCTGATCCTCAGTCTCTGATCCCTGTATCTCTGTCTGTCTTTATTTTCTTATCTTTCTTTCTCTCCCTCCCCCTGTTTGCAGTGTAAGCTACCAATCCAGATTATCTGTTCTAGATCTGTTCCCTGAGTTTCTCCTTTATTTTTTCTGTTTCTTTGTCTGTTGAACGGGAATGCTTGTTAAATACCTTTGTTGTTTGTCATATCAGTGGCGGGGGGGGGGGGGGGGGGGTGGAGTCTGCAAAAGAAAAATAAGGTGCACCCTGCGACGATGCAATAGCCGCCATTTCCCTTGTCAGATATTCTGTATGAAGAATTTACTTGAAGAACCATACATGCTGGCTTTTTACTAATTACCTATTAGAATAATATAGTAGAAAAAACATAGTGCAAAGTTGTATTGCCATAGTATGGCAGTTACTTAACGATGATGCTCTAAATAGGCTTAAAGGACACTATTTTTTTGAATTACGCTTAAGGAAAAAGGTATTTCATTAAACCTCATCAAGAAAACCCAGCACTTAAAATACACTGCTGACTGACTTTATACCTCCTTCTCCGCCTTCATGATTTCCGGCTGGATCACAGCAGACGCAATACTCGTCAATGAAAAGCACACATCGATAGCCAAGACCACAATTCGTCTCGCAGCCCTAAGTCAAAATTATATGACAGCGACTTGTAGAGCCGATCATTTGCTTCCATATTGACTGCGATCTCGCGGTCACCTAACGACACAGAATGGCTGTAGAATCGAAACTAGAGCTTCCGAAATGAGTTCTTGCGTCTATTTTGAAATGTATTCGAACCGTTTTTTGTACTGAATGGTCATAAAACAACCTTAACGCGATAGCGTTAAGGACGCCGTGTCGTAGAAAATCCGACGTCGGCGTGCGGTGTCACGTATGCCCAACCACTCTTCTACCACCAAAGTTGCTCGTACCTACGGAATTTTGAGAACGGCAGCTCACAAACAAATGTATTGAAACAAAACACCGACAGTGAATATCTTTTATGTAAGCTCTTCTCAGACTGGAATATTAAAACTGCGATGCAATGACAGGAAATAAACCCATGCAAGAGGCCGCGTTTCTACCAGAAAGCTTGCCTTTCTGAATAGGGTTAGCCGCCTTTGTTTCCCGGTAAACGTTACGGTTACATAAGCGGCAGTTGCCGGGAAGCATTAAAAACAGTCAGGGGTTTTTGAATGCTATCGTGTTCCACTCTTAAAGGCGAATCTTAAGCTTTCTACAAATTTTTGTAGTCAGTGCCCAACGTTTGTGAATTTATTAGGAGTTTCTTTTCAAAACTAAATTAATATGCGGCCTTTGTATTGGAAAAGGTCATGAAGGAACCGTCGAAGATGATTGTCTGAATAAGTGCCCAGCTTTATTAAACCGTTGAACGATCTACGGATCACTTAAATGCAACGGATCCACTACCAAGCTTCTCAATTCGTGAATCCACTAGTCTCAAGGCACGGATCCGCAACCGATCCACAAAAAAAGAAGTGACCGGCCGTTTATAAGCACTTCGATACAACTTCACCGCCATCGGCTCATTGGAAAACCAGGGCTCAAGTGATGTGCGACACCTGCTATGCTGAGAAGTTGTTGCAGGAGAAATTGCGCAAAAGCTATTATACCGGCATTGTGCACATCGTTAGCAGACAGAAACTCACACGCGCTCACAAATATATAAACAACCATGCACAGAGCCACACCCGCACGCACGCACATCTTCTAGCAGCGGATAAATACATGCGAGACCACAGAAAAAGGAACGTCCATGAATAGTCGCCTATTATTTTTTTTTTTTTTTGGCGCAACATATGCAAGTGAGTCGCATAAATGTAAACGCCGCCAAACCAGAAATGTCAAGACAGAGTTCTTGAGCTAAAAATAGCAACATGTCAAGACAGCTGATGGCAACCCAACGGGGGGCGGGCCATTTCGCTCTGAATGCTGACCCATGCAGACACGCAAGCGCCATATTTCAACTTCTGAGGCAATTGCGGGAACAGCGCGGCCAAGCGAACTGTAACAAAATATTTGGGACCAAACGCAAACAACGTAACCAAAACAAAAATACCTATTCTTTTCTCGATGTGCTTCCTGGAATGCGACCTCCTATGGCGCTCACTTTTCTTGGCTTTGTTTATTCATTGTGTCAAATTTCTTTTGATTTATCGTGCTCATATGTGTTCGCCTTTCCTGATACAGTAATTTTATTACTTATGCAGCAAACATTCACAATATTTTCAGAGTCTAAGAAAGAATATTTTTGTAGTGGTCATGGAAAGGCTTTAGCGACAAACAAGGCTCTAGGAAATGGTTCTCTCAGAGCGTCAATATTTGCGCACTGGTGCGCCTCCGCCACGTGGCTGCGCGATTTTGTGTCCCAAGTGCCCTACTTTTCTTTTCACAAACCTTGTACATATGCGTACCGCTGGAAGCAGAAGTTTCTGTGTTCACAGATTGTGTGTTCGTTTTGTTTGTTGTTTCTTTGTCCTAAAATTTTGTCCCTTTTAGACTGAGTCGAGCGAGCTGGGATTCCGGACTACACATAACGCATGCCAAATGCGGCGAATAGCGGTTAAGGTATGAAACCTTTTTTTTTTTTTCGCTTTCAGTCGCGGCAGTGCTCGTTCATCGCAGACGCACAAACATTGGTCTGTGCTTTGTAGACAAAGAGAACAACGAGAGCCAATCATTTGTGCCCCACACAAGATGGCGGTCATCAAACAACTGGAACAGGGCAATGTGTCCTTCCACTTTGAAGCAGCGCCATATTATTGTTTGTTATTCAAACACTCGCGCTCTTTTGCGCAGGCTTCCAACCGCGTCCTTACCATGGTATCTCTAATGCACTTACTTGTTCGTGTACGCTTAACGTAATATTTCTGAATTTTTATACAGACCGCTTTAAAAATGAAAATCTTTCTGCAGCTTGTGACGTTAACTATAACGTTATCTATAATCTGCCCAATTAGGAGCGAAGGCACTTGTGTACCGTCGTAAAAAAAAACAAGTTTTTCCATGCTTGACCATATCACGTCAGGTGAATAACTCCACATTATCTGTCGTAGCATATTTTCTAACAGAGATAACCTTTACTAAGGGGTTGTCTGCATGGCGCTCTTAGGATCAAATTAATGCAGATAACTACAGATATCTCTAACGTTTGCTGTGCCTCTACAAGAATGGAACTTGTGCTGCAGCACGTACAATCAACGACCTGACCGCTCAAACATCAGTGAATTTACAGACATTAATGGCCATTCCTCGCGACCCAAGGAAATGTTGCTTGCTTTCGCGTGGCTGTGTAACAATACCGCCCGTCTGTTGTGGTTTAAATTTGTAGCTGGTTTAAAGTGCGCTGGTTCTACAAGCAAAAGCTGAATAGGCTTTCTTCAAGTACGCGTAGGTTTTTCTTTTTTCCTTTTACTTCTCGGTCGTGCTTCTAATAATATATCGCTTATTTAACGGAGAACTGGGGAAAAATGAGGTTTCATTTTACACAAAACGACGGGAACAAAGAGTCTCCACATCTATTAGCAAAGAGTGTCAATTTGACACCATGCCCCTGTTGTCCATTGTCGCAGCGGTGCCTGGCATGTGCGAGAAGCAACCCCATTCTAAGTGCTTTCGTGAAAGCACACCCCCCCCCCCCCCCCCCTTGGCACCGCCCAAGCGTACCACATTGTTTAACCTTTACCTGTCTGCGTGTGATGTCACAATGTGCGTGCGTTTGGTGTCACAAGGAGTGCTGATGGTATCACCAACTCACTTGATCAATTTGCTAACAAGGCTTATTCATGGAAAGCCTATAGATTGGATAGAAGTTTAACCTGTTTTTCTTTGGTGGTACGAAATAGAGAAATAGAAAAATCAATTGACTTAGCTTCTCCCGTAGAGGGTCAAAATCAGCTTAGAAAACAAATATTTCTTTGTTTTTGCGCGCTAACGGCTAGACGTAACGGGACGAAATTTGCGTGTTAGATGATTATCCACTAAAACAGCAACATACTAAACTCGTAGCGCGCAATAAAAATACGCCCGCAAAGGGTGCGCGGTAAACTCAAGCGTTATACCTCCAAATGAGTTTTACTGCGGAAGGAATGAAAATATAGAATTGATGCAGAAATGCACTACAAGTAAGCGAAACGAGAGACAAGGCGAATCGACGACGTACGTGTCGAAAATGATGTGCAAATAGTGTAGGACTATGCCGAACGTTGCGCACAACGCATCAGCCGTCACCGCCACGCGCTATGCGGATATAACACAGACCCTTGCTCATTAACACTCAGGCATCAGTGGTGAGCCCGAGTCTTTTCATGTACTTCCACTGCTTTCCTTGGCCGTTGACCTGGTTTTTACCTTTTGAATGCCTTGCCAGAATCCCAGCTGCACTTCACAGGCTTTGCAAGCGCCAGTCCCAATGTGCTAGATGACTTCACAAATAGAACGCCAACTACATTGATCTGACACATTCTTCATGTTTCTATTGCAGTTAACAGATTCAGAGGTATCCCGTAGTAATTTTCCCCCAGTCTGTCACACGCTCGTGTGATCCATGAAAGGCGCATGGTGCTGGCATTCTCTTCCACGTGCTTCCAAAGTTGCCAATGCGTAATGTTGTGTCCCTGGAAACTAAGTCGGCTTCTGTAGCATCACACTGTAGTGAAACACTCAGTGCAGATTTAAATCGTTCTTGTGGAAGTTTCAATTTAAAATATTACATAATTAAATTTACGAATTTTAATGCCCTGCGATAGTTGTCTTAGTGATAATTATAGCCTCAGTTTTCCTCTAAGCGCAAAAGTAATTCTAAGCATTCTTCTCACAAGAACCGCCCTTCACTGTATGACACGAGGTTAATAGAGACGGTTAACACTGCTAACGTGTAGAAATGCGAGATACTTATACCGTTTGTAGACCTCGGAACGCCACGACCATTCTCATTCTATACGCTCATGACGTGGCACCACCTACTCACCATTGGCTGCACCGTCGCGTGCCACATGATGGACGCACTAGGCCACACCTGGCATGTACATTGGCGACGACTTACAGTTTGACGTCACGAATGCCAGTTTCTCCAGCATATTGCTCAACGCTTGACCTCACCATACGGTGAGGTTCCTTGTCGAAATTTATTTAATGTTTAATTTATTCCAGTGCAGCCTCCACAGGGCAGATGTATTCGCAACAAGCATTGTCTTCGCTACCTTTGATATAACAATGTGCAGCCCGTGTCCCACACACTGAGGAGAAGGAACAAAAGCAGAATACTTTCAACTTGCCTAACGTGTTAATTCGCAACAAATGTTTAGAAAATTGTTGACACAGGAAACGCAGAATCTTGACATGACTTCGCGTAAAGTGATAACAGAATTTGTGAATATTATGAAATAGCTCAAACTAGTACCAATATTTGTGTACTGAAATGAATTACCTGTGAGTATAGTCTAGTATGTCGCACCATTTCTTGTTAGGGACGTCAATTGCAAAGCACTTTATGAAAGGAGGATGTATTTTAGCGCAAAATTAATTAAATATCTATCCATTCTGCAATCAAGGCTGCGTGTTTTTAATGGTTGGCTTTCAGGAATGGCATACGCCTCTATAATCACATAAAATCACGCCTATTGCTCCATGTCAGTATATTTCTATCTTCTTTGCGAGTAACATATTTGCTCGAAAAAACTGGAGATTCCACAACACTTGTAAATGATCTAGCTATTCGTCTTGTTTTCCATGAAAAGGAGCAGCTCTGACAAAAATTGAACCTTCCAAAGATAGAACAACACGTAGCGATGTTTGAACATTACCGGAGTGGGCATGAAATACGTTTTCTGCATTCGCAAGCTCCCTCAAAGACTGATCTACAAAATTTCATTTCAACACAGTAATAAATGAGCCTGCATCCAGAAGCCATAATTTGGCTATAGGAATTGATGAATAGCTGGTGTTATCTTTGTTTTGTTCATATGTGCTTCACGAGCGTGCGTCGAATGCACGGTACATGACGCTTACGCGAGCGTTTGCGCATGTACCCTCAAAGCATGCTTTCTCCACTGCAAGATTAAAGAAAATATATATAGGCTGCATCGGGGGCGCAGCTGCAGTAGGGTGCGTGAAACGTCTTGCGCATGCTGTTGAGGGTCTACGGGCACTAGGCTACAGAAGTGGCTTCTTGAAGAAATACACAAGCGGCATTTATTCTCGCATTGCGACGCTTACATGCTTAAATAATGATACAGCTTGCGGTGTATCTTGCAATCGCGTTTGCTGCCTATTCCCATTGGGCCCGCCGTAGTCAAAGGTGGTGGGCGCGGATTGGCATCCCCCCTGTCTTGCTGCTCGAGTCGCTCCACGCTATTTACCAACCCTGCGTTTTGAACAGTAGCCATGGCTGAGCAACAGTGAAATTTTTGCAACACGTCGCACACTTCCAAGCCTTATAACTCCTGTAAAGCACGGGCTTCCTTTTTAGGGTTTGTTCGTGCTCGTCTCTATTTCTCTTTATCTCCTCCATCCACTCTTTTTCTCTTGTTATCCACCTTAACCCTTCCCCTCGTGCAGGGTAGCCAACCGGAATATCCAACCTCTATAAAAAATAGCCAACCAGGGTAGCCAACCTCTGGTTAACCTCCCAGCCTTTCTATGCATCCTTTTCTTTCTCTTGAGGGTTTGTACTTCTTACTGTTGCCAAGCGAGTGCTCTCAAACGCGATCACTGCCGCTCGGATCGACGAACGTACTACTCCTCTTGTAAACAGAGGTGTAAACAGAGGTGACTTGCTAATTGTCAGGTGCAACTTGTGGATGCAAGATTATGACGGCTGCGCTTTTGATGGCCTATGGACGTGATGAAGTCTTTTTGATCACTGCACATATGTCATCTTTAACCCAATAACATTCACATGTGAGTGTGCGCGCGTCCGGTCCACAGCCACTCCTGTTTTCCGTGTCCGTGTACAGCGCAGTACCCCCCCCCCCCCTTATTACAAGGTGAACTTCTACACACTAGCCTAACTTGCTGCTCTACTGTAGCATCCTCTGTGATACTACAGTACTCTAAAATTAGGCTACAGTGAGTCTAAAATTAGCTCTGATTGGACATTCTGTGTCGCGACAGTGACGCCACACTGGCATGCGACAGATGCCTGATCGAGTACTTCATTCCTTCTTCTACGAAACGTTACCAAAGTAAGGCACATGGGTACTACGGTTGCAAAATATTAAGCATAATATTATTACATATTTTCGTTACACTTTGTTACGTGCATGCAACGTTACATGCGGTCTTAGCAAGCCACCCTCTTATCTAAGTTAAACGAAACGTGTTTACCGCGGAAAAACGGGACATTATGCTCTGTCGCAGTACGCTCTACCACTCTGTAGCTAGCGTAGGCAAGAAACATTCTAAATTTGATCTCCATTAACAGAACAATAATAGGTTACGAAGGTGTTCCTGAAAGATGGCATGCTCGCGATGGCGCTGACCGGCTGACCACCTATCCGTGTATCCATATCGTAATGACGCATGACTTTCGCTTTAATGATTGAAATCTTAGACGTGCTTGGTGAGTGAGTGGAAGCGTGGTGTCGCAACGTTTGAGCCATTTTACGCCGTGACGAAAGGTTGCGATTACCACCACGCGAAAAAAACTCAATGCATGCTACAGTGCACATGCGCAGCGACTCGTCTCCTGAAGGAGACGACGCACAGAAATGACATTTAGAGAAAAATCTAGATGATATTAGGTGTCATCTGCTAGTGCAGGTCGGGAAAGAGGCCTTAAGAAAGGAACAGCAGGCAAAAGATAGGAATTGTACAGGCAGATGATGGTATCAAGCATGGGCAGCTATGTAAGGTGTTTCAGAAAGGCCGGTTTAATTGTAAAATTGTACAATTGTGGTACGAAATTGTTGTACACAGCTTTACGGAAGAGCTGGCATCCAGGGTGCAATGCAACAATGCGGGAAAAAACACCGCACGGGGAAATTACTTGCTGCGACGTCCGTAAGCCTGGTGCGCCACCGCTAAATGAGAGTGCCGAGAAATTTCGGCGAGCCTGGCTTTTCCTTTGTTTCAATTTTTTTGTCTGTCTGCGGCGAAAAATGTGACACGAGTGCGCTATACTTTAAAAGACGGAATAAAAATATTGAACTGCTCGTAAAGCGCGCCGCGTGCTTTGTTTGCAAGATCGCAGCGGTGTTCAATACTTTTCTCTCCTGTGAGAGGACCTGCATTGGTCAGACGGGCATGTTCCTGAATGACAGCTTGAGGCTACAACTCCCTGCGATATAAGTACGCCTAGCTGCAGCATTTATCTGAACAGTTTAACTCGTTTGCTCCAGCATTGGCTCACACAAGAAAGATGGGTGCCCGCACTGCTCAGTTTAGGATATACCTGCTGGATGCGTTTTGTATTCATAAACATGGTGAGAAATGCGTAAGCACGATGCCAGTATCCTTGACAAAGAAACGTGTCGAGCAATTTATCACGCATACTCCTCGCATCTATCAGCAATATATGCATAAGTAAATAATGCGCGAAAAGTGACAGCGTCCTTCATAATGCAATTTGGCTCTAATATTTTCTGATATTCCCTTTCAGTACAGATGACCTGCACTATGGCATTCATCCTGTGCTTTCTTCCCTGTGTATTTATAGCGCTTGCTAATTTTGATGCATGTAAATAAAAAAAGTGTTCTAAGTACTATTTTTGGTAACAATATTTCTAATTATGGTTATGAAATAAGTTGTGCATGTATTAGAGCGAATTCCACATATCAAGCAAGTGTATTAGGAAGAACGAACATGCGCTTTCTACCTGAACCTTGGGATGAATGCTTTTTAGCTTAGCCTTGAAATACAAACAGTATTGTTAACCAAGGTGAGAGCAGGGAACTCACGGCGAAAATATGAGATATAAATTCAAGATCTAGTCACGTTTTCTTTTCCTTTTTTATAAACATCAGCCTTTTCCTTTTTTTACCTGCTGATTACTGTGCAAATTACTGAATAATAATATTATATGTATATATATATATATATATATATATATATATATATATATATATATATATATATATATATATATATATATTGCATTTTTGGGTGATCTGCCGCAAATCCTAGTTCTCGGGCACGATTAATATTTCTATTTGTTGCTACTCTTTCCCACTAGAACTTGGTTTCTGGTAATGTAAACAAAACATATTTTTAAAAGTACTCGTCTGTCCTTCCAATCCCATGGCAATGTCAAAACCAATTTAAAACTTCAGGCTGCAGAAAAATCTTCCTTGTTGACTTTCAGAGGGCATACGTCGTGTTCGAAAGAATTTTTTGACTGCCAAAAAGAAACTATAATTTAAAAGAAAATACTTTGTTTGGGGGAGTTGAGTGCACTGATACAATACAGAAAGTTAGTTATTAAGCTCTCTGATCTCTTTTTTAAATATTCACCAAAAGAGCCCCAAGCTGTGTTTCGTTACCGTGAGCATTTTTAACCGGGAAGATAATCGTACCACAAAGGTAATATTTACACAGGAGTGACAAAGGCGTTGACACAACGAGCACAGAGTGAGACGGCTGGAACCTTACTGCCTTTGAAATATGCATTGTGATATGCATAGTGTCCGCGCTTAAAAAAATACGTGTTTTGTCTCACATGTTTGTTTGAGAGGAGGCACTATAGAAAATGTTCACGTTAGTTTTCGTGCGATAGATGCTGCTCAGTTCCACGACATAAAACAGCACTTGAGTCTCATTCGACGCCATTCGAGCACCAGGAATCAGAAGGCGTCATAATTTGTTTGCAGTATTTTAGAACCATTAGGATTCATAAAGTATCTTTAGGCCAATGCAAAATATGACTAATGACTTTGAAGAAAGTACTTTTCGTATGGGTTGTTTTCTATCGCTGATACAGCGCCGCTGCTTCATCTGCGCTGTAGCTTTTCCAAGCATGAAAAATCACCGCCACGCAGCTTAGGTATAAGCACCACCATTTTAGACCTCTCTCAACTGGCCTAGCTTACCATACACAAGGAACGCTGAAAACCTTGTGAGCTTTCGTATGGCTCGCCGTGTTGTACGTTGTAGTATGGTTCGCCTAAATACAACAAAAATGATGGCTGTGAAATCATGGGAGGTCATGTGAAATCGATGGCTCCAAACAGTCCTGCAAATGCGAGAAAAGTGAACCCTTCTCATTATTATGCGTGTGAGCATAATGATTCCGCCATGAACACTTCTTAGAACATTAATTAGCGTCAATGTGCAGTCGGGAGCAAAAGTTTGATGACTAAAGGCGCCACGATGATTTTCTTTCTTTGTTTATTTATTTATTTTTTCTTGACTGGGCCTTCAGGCTGAAATCGAGAGCGCACGGATCCGCGCGCGTTTGACCAATGCAATGTATTAAAGCAATAACAGGTCGCGTAGCTGCAGTTGTTGTTGTTGTTGCCCTGAGTGGTCCTGAGTGTTGCCCTGTGGGGCACAAACTCACAGTGAGAGATCGGCCATGAATCGAGTTGTTAAACTAGGTGCATCAAAAAACAAGGGAGTTACAATTTGAGCGTTGGAGCTTAAAAAGTAAACTTTTTGTTTGTGGAAAAAAAAAAACCATCAGAAAGAAACTGCGTATATTAAAAGAAATCTAATAATGGATAATAAATAAAATAAAGATATGGTGGGGAGGAAGTACGATCAGCCTAACATGCTAATCGATTGGTTTAAATGAGGTAATTTTAGATTGCCAAGCAAACATTTCTGTCACGGAACCCAATAATGGAGGCTCCAAAAGATAGGATCCGAGACACTGATAAATTTAAATATAGTTTAATTTTTTTGCTGATGCCGGGGTCTACAAACTTTTGCTCGCGACTGTGAATCCAATATGTTTGTAATTATTTTTTTTTTTACTTGCGCGGGCCTACCACATCTATGGGAACGCAGAGGACATAAGCCCGCTTTTGTCTTACTCCTTAACATTTTACTGTTTTTTCTCGCATCATTCAATGTGGGCTGTCTTTATTTACACATCGGCTCTCGTTACGCTGTTTTCGCATATTTTGCAAAAAAAACGTTTCAAAGCCTTCTTGAGCGGAAATGTGGAACAACTCCATAGAGAAGAAAATAGATTTCACTGACACGAACAGAGAGGTCATTTTGTGCACATTGCTGCTCATATATATATATTTTATTTTTTGATGGGAGGGGCGTGGCATTTATTGTGAAACAGTGGCTTCACGTTGTCCAGCAGCAGCTCGCATGAACTTGAAAAAAAAAGAAAAGGCGATACCCTGAAATTTTTCCGCTGAATAACGAGCTTTCCTCATCCGTGAATCGGAATTTTTTCGTGCGCTAGCCTGAAACTCTACCGTTCAATGACGCAGTTAAGAGAATCACGTGAGTTAGTTTTGTTGAAACATTTTTCTTAAGATTTGCTATTGCCTGCGCGGGCCCTTTTGTTCGCGCGATACAAAACACGAGAGAACATATTCACGGTGTCAGAATAAAAAAAAGACAAGGTTATGAATACTTCTTGCTTGCATTGACTACGCAGGAGGTAACTTTTTCCTACAGTGCAGGAAATTTTCTTGCCAAAAAAGTCCGATTGCTTTTTCGAAGGATATGTCGATGGTAGATCACTCTCTACATCGTAAACGCTAAACGTGATTATCATTTCCATTATTAGGTTGAATTATTATGGCTAAATGATGTATAAGAAAATCGTTTCTTCACACGAACGCAGCAATACTCTTGGGAATTGCGAAAATTTACTCCTACCTCAACTATTGTTCTTCTTCCACTCTCGCACTATTTCAAAAATTTTGAAAAATTGTAGACATCTTCAGTTGTGTTTGTATTATCTATAGTGAACATTGCGTTTTGTTTGCTTGATAGAAACGTGTGCTGTCGCCGATTTGTCGGTCTGGAAAAAATTTGACTATAATACCCCGAAGTGAAAATTCAGTAGTACATGCGCACATGTTACGTGCTTGCCTTGGTGGCATCCATTTTAGTCGAATGGCCTCAAGTCTAAATATACAAGCAGCTGCTTCAGGGATCCTCCCCCCCCCACCCCCCCAAAAAAAGATAATATAGTTTAGGAATACTCGCACAACTTGAATGCTATAGTATTAATGCCACCATTTGTGTTTCTGGTTTAACGAAGAAGGTATATGTACGGCTCTTTTAGCGTACTCTTTCCCTTCACAGGCTTGGCTTGGGACTTGTTCAAGGCGGCAATGCTTGCATTTTTTTTTCATCACACTCGCTCATATTTGCGCTCGTTTGGAGGTTTTGAAAGCGTTAAAGCAGGTAATGTTATGCCAGAGATAGGCTTCCTAGAGGCTTCGTTGAACAAATAGATACGTTTTCTATACAGTAAAAATAGCACTGGCACTTTTAGAAATCTTCTTTAAAGCCCCTTGCACGTTTAGATCAATCTCCTGTTTATTAAACCTTTTTTTAAATGCAACAGCTTATCGGAGGGTCGTATCGATGATATTACAACGGCGTACCTTAGCGAATTAATAGCTGAATTTCCTCGTGTTAACCGCTAATAACGGAAAAAACAGTCACTGCTTGATTTATGTTATCAACAAATTTGCCGAACTTTTTATGGTTAAACAGTTTCTTGAAGCGTGCAGCCCACAAGTATAGCAGTAATAATAAGTCAGGTCTTCATTACAACAACGGCGTTTCCCCGTACACTTTCACTCGTTTTCCTAACAACACTTGCCTAATACGGGCTGCGGAAACCTCTTCTTCCGGATATATCCCTCCCTTACAGTAAGGGTCTTTGCACATTGTCGAAGGAGTGTTCTAATGGCTGGTGCTAACCGGATCCCAGGCACGTTTGCACCGATGACTTTTTCTCTATGTTACGGGCACCAATCGAGCACTCTGCAATGGCGAGAGTGAGGATAATGATGTTGTGAGAGAAAGCTACGTGAAAGATCGCATAAAAGAATCATAATGAAAAAAAGCATGTGTGGCCGTCAGATCGTCAAAAACGTAGAAGAAGCAGCGGAAAAGGAAGGTAGCCGGAAACCAACTGCACTCTTTGCCACAGCGAAATCAATGAAATCGCTAAAGACACCGCGTTTGCGACGACTGCTGCTAGGCTTACGTGACTCGATGGTGCAGTAAGAGTCAGACAGGTCACTCCTTGTTATCGACTATGGAGAAGTCTGGAAATCGTTAGAGATTGTCTCACCTGCGACCATTTTTTTTTCGTATTTGGAGCAACGGCAATGTATTGAGCAGGATAATTTCACGAAAGGAAATGTGTGCGCGGCAATCTAGTGCAGCCAATCTATTTTTAGCGCCACCATTCGTGTTTCTTTGTTTTAGAATTTTATGTTCCCTTATTATATTTTATAGGTCTTCTTTTTTATAGGGAGCAAAGGAGGGAAACTTCAGGTACAACGCCTATTTTTTCCCTTAGGTCCTTATCATGCCTATTCAACATATAGCGGCAGTTTGTTCCACTTTACACCATTTTAGTGGTACAAACATTTTAGTAACCCTTTTATTATGCGCATACATGCCTGTCTATTGTTTGTGCCTATCTTTTATGTGAATCGCCTAAAAGTGCTTTTTTTTTTCGTGCTTTGAGCTCTCCACATTTTGTTTCGTTGCTACAACGCGGCGGCGAACGTACCTGAACGCTGCCGTCAATTTCCGCAAACACTTTGTTGATGTTGAGGCAGACGAGAACATTCCCGTGAGAAAATCTGAACCTAATCTGCACGATGTCACACTCTATGGCGTGTTAGCGTGCTTGTGGGCTCATTTCCTGCTCTTTGCTGACAATGCTGAGAAACTTGAATGCTCAGCCACGACTCTGTGTCAGAATTTGAGGCTCATTCTGGACGACGAAGAAAGGTTCGCCAGCACGCACAACCAGCCCGTTGCTCGTGCAGTTAGTTAAAAACTGCAATATTTTCTCCGGCTAAAATCCCGGATTTTCGCCACTGCAGGAGCAGCCAGAGGTTGTTACCAGTGAACATTCTACAGTTCTAGAGGGCACTGGATCATCGAACGTTTTGAAGCACAAGTGTGGGCCGCTAACTTCGATAAACATCGAGCGATACTTTCGCTCATACACAAATTAGTACTGAGTGAAAAAACGCATATGAAACCTGAAAACCTCACGACGCTGCTTGTTTGTAACTGCATTCACATCTTTTCTCATGATGTCTAGACATACTAAATTTCACATAACTTTTTGATAGCGCCATGCAATCTCCCTGATTCCGTTTTGTCGAGAAAATGAAATAATTTCACAAAAGAACAAAGGCTTAGTGAGCTGTGTTGCTTGGAAAATTACTTCTCTTCAGACGCACAGCGGAAGTTCGTAATAATAGATCCTCTGTATGCCCAAACGACATAATTTGACTTCTGTATATGTTCTAAAAAAAGCATTAGTACCTGTTATAGGCGCCTGGAACAGAATTTACTTTTCTTGAGAATCCGTTCTCTAGTTATATTAACTCCTTTTTAATGGTAAGTGTAAACTATCATCAGCAAGGCACTCGGTGACGAACAGCAAGAGAACGGCTCCTTGCAACGGCGCGTGTTACTTTACATCTTGAATAAACCTTTGATGTTCGAAGGAGTCACCACTCTCGATCGTTTTTAACAATGGTGCCATGACCAGGAAAGAACCGCCCCACCCACAAGAAAGGTAAACCTGCAAAGAATCAGCAGAGAAGGAAACGACGGTGGAGTAGCGGATCGACTTAGTTCGAGCGACGAGACCGAAGCGAAACACTATAGGCATCGGAACGGCTGACTAACAAGTAAGACGTCATTGTTACCCGCCTAGAAATGAGCAAAGAAGTAGTAACGAAGAAAAGCAAAGCGCTTTGCTCCCAGATCGCGCAGCTAATCAACGCAGCCGAACAGCAAATTAAGGAAGGGGCTAACAGAGAACAGTTGCTCGCAACACAGGCACAGATGAAGGGAATAAGCGAATGCCTCAAGAGCTATAACGAACAAATGGAGAAATTTCTAACAGGAGATACTGCCGGAACCGAATTCTAAGGATAATAGAGTTTGACATGAAGATAACGACGATCGTGTTTACAATAGAGTGCCGAATTTGAGAGCCTGTATACAGTTGCATTTGAACAACCGAACAAGGCAGACGGCATCACCAAGTACAGAACAAGGCGCAAGGGAGCTAGTTAAAACTACGTAAGCTGGAAAAGACAGTTTGGCAGAAGAGCTTTGAAGTGGCATTGCTTCTCGGCTCATTACGAGTCAGCAGGTCACCTGAAATCCAATACGAATAAGGTACAAATGTTCAGTTATTTATTAGCATCTCTAACCAGAAAGGCAGCACCTGCTATAGAAGATCTTCAGTACTCCGTGGACAAAAATCACAAGGAAGCGATCAAATTACTACAAACAATGTTCGCATATCGTGAACAATCAGTGTCGCTGCACATGAACGAGCTATTGAGCCTAGAGAAAGTGACATCGGCTCAAGAAACTGATGAACTACGCAAGCTAGTGCAACAGAGTGCCGGTCGACGCATTGACGCTCAAATCACTGCAGGTGGAGACGGAGAGTTTCATGCCGATGTTGTTAATAGCGTTGAAAAGAGCGATTCTACCGGAGTTATCGCTGGAGTTCAAGTCAAATAAAGCAATGAGAAAGAGCTCAGCCATGGAAGCTAGCGCAAAAAGCAGCAGAACAGGAAAAGAATGTGAGGAAAAGCTGAACAGGCTGATGTCATTTCTGCGAGAGCAAATGTCTTTTCGGGAAGCAACACAGCGCGAACAAGAGAGGATAGTTGCGAAGCCAATGGATCGCAGCAGACAGTTTCGAAAAACTTCCAGCTCTTTTAGGTCAGAAAACTGAAGCTGTCTGTTCCACAAGCCGAACAACCATGCAACTGTTGTCGGATCATTACAATGACGAAAAAAAGAAGACCATTCCGACCGTGAATAAAGCATGGTTCAGACGAACCCGGTCAAAGCGCAACACACGTATTTGTAGAGAAAGAGTTACATCAGTGTGTAGAACGGTGCGGCAAGAAAAGGCACAGCAAGTCGTCACACAGCGCGCGAAAGGGATGACGTCTATATTCTACACGCGACTGAAATTCCAAAGCATAATTTTGTGCTTTTAGACATATGCTGTAGCTTCGATAGTGGGAGAAAAGGTTGCACACATTGCTGTTTCTTATTAGACAGCGGAAGCCTGCCGACATTTATTGAAGTTGAATCAGCTAAAAAAAAAGAATAGGTGCGAAAATAATACGACAGGAAAGGTTGACGCTTCTTCGTTCAGAGGAGACAAAAATTCATTTTAATGATCGTAGTGCAAGTAACTATAACAACGCGAAAAAACAAATCAGCCACGCTAATCGAAGCGCCTCAAGTTGACGTCATATCTCACAGTTGTCTACCTGCTCCAAATCAGAAAATCAACGAGAAAATGAAATAGCTAAAACTACAAGTGGCGGATGACAGAACCGAGATGACTGCAACAAACGCCATAGGACGGCTCATCAGCTCAGATTTTTATCGGGAGTTCTTCATTGGTAGATCACAAAAATCAAGAGACTGATGGCAATCGAGACAATAGTGGTTTGCATACTGTAAGGTCTATCAGAGCAAACCAAAACATAATAACTAAAGCCCAAAATAAGACAGTCATGTTTTTGAAGGTTGAAGCCGTGAAAACACTTCAGCGGGAGCTACAAAGGTTTTGGAGCTTAGAATCAATAGGGGTCGCAAAACATAGTTGGAGTACTATACAGAAGCTGAAATTTTAAAAAAAACGTCAGAATAAGATAGTACAACTGAACAGTCGCTATCAAGTCAGCTTGCCACGGATAGAAAACGTTAACTTGGAAATCAACAAGGAAAATCCAATGAAAAGACTCCTCCAGCTGACGAAAAGGTTGAAGAAAAATTGGCTGTGGCTTAGCTCAGCTAACCCCTAGTTATCCAAAGCAAAAGCTTGGTTTAGCCTGGTTAAGTCTTGCTTTCTCTTGATTAGCCTTTTATTTAGCTGTAATTATTATACTTAGATATGCAGTCATCATTAGGCCAGGTAGGACAGCTGTGCCTAGGTCAGTAGCTAGACATGACTGTTATTAGGCTTGGGTCTCGAATTACATAATGAGAGTCTCGAATCCGGCGACATTGATGCCTTCAGGTAGCGCGTGTGGGTAGCACCAGCTGCCTTCACGCGAAAAGATCACGTACTCGTAACGCCTGCGGCAGAAACGATGTTCCACATCCGCCGCCAAGGTTTGTGAGTGGTGGCGCTGGCGAACACTCCCAGAGTTAGTTCTAGTAGTAACACATAAATACCCCAGAAAGTGGACGGGAGGACGGCGCCGCGGTAGCTCAATTGGTAGAGCATCGTACGCGTAATGCGAAGACGTGGGATCGTTCCCCACCTGCGGCATGTTGTTTATTCATCCATCTTTAATTACATCAATTTATAATTCCTTTATTTTCAAATAATAAGTACAAGTGATTTCCCCTGTGTTGTCCTTGGTGTCTTTGTTTGTTGGCTTGTTATGATGTGATTTCCAAAGAACATGTGTTTCACGGAGCTGCTGGTATGTCACGTTCATCAAATGATATTGCACGGAGAAGTTCAAGCAACGCTAACGCTACTACTGGGTAAGTTTTGGATATTGCAAGGTCGCCAAGCTGTAAAAGGAGTTTTAAATAAATGCATAGTTTGCAAAAAGCTTAACAAAAGACCGGCCACCAAAATTATGGCTCCCCTCTCGCCGGACAGAGTCAACGAATCGGCGCCATTTCAAGTCACGGGGGTTGACTTCACCGGAACACTCTATGCGAAAAACAAATACGAGATTGTAAAATAATGCGTAGTAATTTTAGCCTGCATGGTAAAGAGAGTACACTTGGAGATGACTAACGACATGTCGACATCCAGTTCTTTTACAACCTTTCCGGCGATTTACCGCCTGCCATAGTCTACTCGGACAATGCCAAGACCTTTAAAAAGGCCGAGAAGGAAATAAACGGAATGCTTGAAGCTGTCGGGCATGAAAGAGTGAAGGATTACTGCAGTATACACCTTATACAATGAGAAACTATAGCTGAGTGCGCGCCGTCTTGGTGAGGATTTTTGGGGTGCCTCATAGGGAGCCTAAAGAAACCGATGTGAAAAATTATCTCGAGAAAAACTACTTCAGTGGAGGAGCTAGATACTGTTGTAGCAGAAGTTGAAGGATTGCGTAACAATTAAACGTTAATTTACATGTACGGCAAACCTAATAAGCCTATGCCACTGACGCCTGCAAGCAAGGCCAAAGAATGCCGTACAGCGGGAAAGTTGAAGAAGCATGGCGAACTAGTTGCAAACTAGTGAAACCATAGTGGAAAAGATGGCATTACGAATATCTCAAGGAAATAGGAGCTACTGTCAAAGCCAAGACGCGACAAGCGAAACCATTGTACACAGGCGATGTCGTGTTAACTGATGACCGGCGTCCAAGAACACGTTAGGGAATGTGCCCTGGACGTGACGGAATAACAAGAGCTTGCCTACTTCGAACAGGCAACAAAGAATTTTTCAGATGTGTGAACATCATCTACCCTCTTGAATTAAGTGTACTTCAAATAGCCCGGGAAAGCCTATCTCGGTGCAAGTTGGAAGGGTGGGAGCCTGTAAAATATCACCATCAACGCACTCGAAGACAAAGAGAAAAAAAACGGCTCCTTCTCGCGAGCAACTGCTACTTAACTTATTAAATTAACCCTTCATGTTCGGAGCAGAGACCGGTCTTGATCGTTTTACCAGGAAGAACTTTCTTTGAGTTAGGCGTGCTGCCTACAGCACTCTCTAGCATGTTTGTTAAAAACTCTTATGAAGCTACATTGCGAATTGTTGTTCAGGAAATTCCCATCTCTTTGTGCACTGGGACCGGAAAGACATAAGTGGCGCTACCTGCAACACGCAAGTTTCAAAAACTGATCTCATCGATGAAAAATACCGACAAAAATAAGAAAAAGTATCGTAGGGTAATAGTATCGCCAGTTCGGTCCTACGGAATGCGGCGTAACATTTTTTCTGAAGCGGAGTTCCTGAATTTACGCACCCAATAGGTGCAGTGCCAAAAGATAAAATGATAGGTTAGCCACGACCAATACAGTTTGGAAGCTGAGAGCCCGGCTACTGTGGAATTCGCGAGGCAAAGTAACTTAGAGAACATGTGAGGCAGCGTTACGCCGATTAGACGAGAAGAATGCAATAAAGAAAGTATGCGCTTAAATATCGATTGATGCTTATGATGTTAAATGAGGGCAAACTCTATAAAGAAATGTTTTGGCAATAAAGGTTGTACGGTTAAGTTCTGCACACACTGTTAATCGTTTTGAAAATGAATGTCTTGCTGATCAACTTCTATTCACACTATTTGAAATGTAAGTGTTTGCCACTCCATGAAGTGTCAGTAGCTAAGCTGTCACACCGTGATCTCTTAGATGTTTTTATAGATTTCCTTTTAGAACTTACGTGTTGCAGAGAACACATTTAATATCTGGGGATCGAATACTGAGATGGGTGAATGATGTTAGTAAAATTATCGGGATGCATTGAAAGCCAAATATGATACTTTAATTGACACGAAAAAAAGAGATAGATAAGTACCTTGACATTTCAGTTGCTCATATTGGCTTCCATAATCTTCTTAAGCCATAGGAACACAAAACCGGCGACACAAATTATACGGACAATTTTCATCGCATATTTATAATTTGTGTATCTTATATGCTATCCTATAAATTGATAACGAGAATTCGCGTTCGCTATCAAAACCACTTCTGTAATGGCTTCAGTAAGCACATGTTATAAAACTTAGTAAGCCGATCCTAAACAAGCGACATTGCTTCCTCGTAAACTTCAAGGGTAGCCTCTCCTTTCTGTCGCTAAAACTTGAGGAGAAATGAACTTAACTACCAGTAACACAAGCCACATTCTATTCGGTCCCTTTATGCAGCGTTATGTTGCCTGCTATAAAACCCAAATTTAGCACCAGGTTAAGAGCAGTATGGGTGAAATGTTCATTCTTTTGGAATTTGTGATATATATTTCTTCTTCCCTCCTCTTTGAAACAATAAAGAAAGACGTCCACTGGCGTGCAACAAAGGAAACATTTCCGGCTGATAAGTGTGATGAACCGTACAATATAGAAAGAGCTATTGATCTAGAGAAATGCCATGGAGGGTGAGGCTGATCATGCCTTCGCTACTCGAAGAACCGAAGGTGTACATTGCGGTTTTGTGGCTGATAGCCCAGGGCAGTTCATAAGAGAAAAGCGGCGCTCAAATAAAAATTTGTTGAGCGTGCGAACTCAAAGATTGATATGAAGAAAGAAGCTCGCAGTCGACGGCCCACAGAGATTAAAAGTGTAGAAAGACGGGTTGAAGCGGCTAATGACCTTCGTAATTATGCTACTAATGGTGTACTTCCGCCTTTATCACGCCCGCCTGTTTTCTCACGCTGCTATCTCGCATTTCTTCGTCTGTATTATTCTTTTCCCTCACATTTCCTCTCATTTTGATAACTTGATGCCACCGGCCGCACAACTAAGATTTGACAGCGACGTAAAGTGAAGCCGTTTTCACGACAGCCTGTGATACGTAATCACGCAGTGCTGACTTTTGTGGCATTGCGTGTGAATTTGTAAGTAATTTCTCTCGGTTTACGTGCGGAAAGGGGATCAGATTATGCATCACGCCGTAATGGGAGACTGCAGAATAATTTTTACCACCTGACTTTCTTTAGTGGGCATCCCAATCTAAGTAATCAGAGTACAGATAATAGATAACAACGATTTACTGAAGTTTAATGAAAATATACCATGGACATTGCAGCGTTCAAATGCAGAAGCTTGAGACAAAGCGGCTAGCCAGAACTGCAGGCGTGCATGTATTAAGAAAGAACTGGTACCAAAATTATGAAAAGCTTCAACGCTACTGCTGAAAAGCTAAGTAATGTTTCACAATTGCTGATACCACAAAGAAAACTAACAGATGGTGTTGAAAACAAGACCAGTAAACTAGAACCGCGCTAAAATCCTTTGAGAACTGATGCCTAATCATTAGGGAAAACTGAAAAAAAAACAAAATAATGCGATGCATTCATTTGACGAATAAGGTGACTAACGTTGAAGAATGGAGCACTGCCAACACAACGATTACCTTATTCCGCTACATTATTTCGCCTCATTTTAAAAGCACAACGACATGAGAAACAACTCATACAGAACAAAATTTCAAAGCAATCATTTATGCAACGGCAGTTAAAAAAAAGTTGTATGCAACCCTCCTCTAAATGTACCTACTTCTAGACATTGTCTCGTGGACTGATTTGTCCACAAGGAGCGTCAAATGAGGAAGCTGACAGCAAAAGATATTATATCCCTGTGACGATGCATTATTAGAAAGCACGTGCAACAAGTTTTCTCCATTGAGCCCTTTCTTCCTCCTGACAGGGGAGCACCAAAAAAGTACATAAAGATTAAATCACACGAAAGGTTCGGCAGAGACACTTTAGACTGCTTACTGCTTACATGTGGGAATGCGAAAGCATCATAGTCGCTTTGGTGAAATGTTTTTTTTTTCTGCGCGATCCTTGCCCGCGCCAACTCTCGCCTGCGTTTTAACCACGCCTCGGTAAGGCCTCATGATAACCAGGGTGCCTACTAACTGGGAAAATCGGGAAAACCGGGAATTCTCAGGCCTATTGAGTAGTCTGGAAAAACTCAGAGAGGACTCGGGGAATTTGTGCCTCTATCAGGGAAAATTACCTGTCATATTACTGGAAGGGTCGAAAGTTGCGGTAATGCTGGCTCGAGTAACAGACAGTAATCGTAATTACCCGTCTTTGACGCCCTGTCTTCGGCTGGAGGAGTTGCCAGTGTACAGTCAACGGCCGACTTTCCAGATGCCCGATAATTTGGACGGCTTCGCGGCACCACCACGTACCCATAGAGTCAATGTATCACAAAGTCTGAACTTTCTGGCGCAAGAATCCTTCGCCGTCCGTTTTCCAGACTTTTTGTGTGACCGCAGGTCCGAAGCGGCATTTATCAAAGCCACTACCGCTGCCATTTTGATTACCCCGCCGCCTCGAACCGGCGCTCTCGCACGCAGATCCGCTGACAACCGTAGCCGCCATTGCTGCAACGCTAGACCTAGCTGCTTCGACGTTCGCTGTTAAGCTCCTTGCCGTTAGGTGCCTTGTTTTTAAATGAAAGAAATCGCAGCTGTTAGCAATGGCACCGACTCCGCCTTTGTGGTCCTCGCGATTGGCTTAGAAGCTTGGAAAGCACGGTACGTTGCATAATGACGGTTCTTGAAAGTTAGCTTCGCCTCCGTGTAATAATGTTACTTGGTGAAGCATACGCAAAAGTAGTGCAGTGAAGCATAATTAGCGTGGGAAGGGGCTATTGCCATGGGACCCAGTATGTATTCCTTAATTATATATTTGTACATCCGGTATCTTCTGTCACAGTACGAGCACCGATATGCCTAATACGTGTACCGACAGGCCTTCAGGAAGTTTTGCATCTATTTTTTCCAACTGGCCAATTTTCCGGACGTTTTCGCGGCCCCAAGGGAATCCGAAAAGTCGGACATTCACTGTAAAACTTACCAAGAGGATACTTGGAATGGCCCGCGTGATGAACGCATGGTGGAAGGAGGACAAGAACAGAAAGGACCTATGCATTAAGGAATGAACGGGAAAGGAAGCGTGGCACCGCTTCAAGGAGCTTGAGCTTTAAGAAACACAGTGTTGGCTGACACCGAGATGCAAGTGTTCCTAATCCAAACCACAATAAACTCTTTAAAGTGGTGAAACGTCACACTGAGGTGTTGTGCGCGGGCTGAAACTGTTTGCCGACAGTTGAGGTTGACCCATTAGCTGTTGAGAGAGAATCTGCCTTGTGACAAAGTTCAGGCCTCATACCAGTGCTATCAGTTGATAGAAATAGCTGACATCCCCTTCAGTCACGCCGTCCAAGCTTGTGTGCGCGGCCTATTTTTGCCATTTCAATGCAGTGGTAGCAAGGAATAGAGCAGAAGCATTAAGGTTAGGGTAAATTGAATAATTAAATTGCTTCCATGTGATACTTCTAGTGATATGTATCGTCACAGAGTACTGCTTGGGTCAAGGCACTACCGTGTTTTCGCGGTAGGAACCTCGAAATATATATATATATATATATATATATATATAGAACTTGAATGGTGCTACAAGGTAAACAGAACAAGTATTTAATTTTGACAGTTTCGATCGGTGGACCGATCTTCATCAGGGTTTTTTTTTTTTTTGTAAACCCTGATGAAGATCGGTCCACCGATCGAGACTGTCGAAATTAAATACTTGTTCTGTTTACCTTGTAGCACCACTCAAGTTCCTTACGTTTGAAAGGTAGCCTGAAGAATCCCTCTTTGCCTACTATATATATATATATGTTTTGAAATGCTTCAGGCCAATGAATACTTTGTGCAATTCGAGCAGGGGATTTAATCCTGTTTGTGAAGAAACGTAGCATGACTGACTTTACCATATTCAAATATTTACTTACTCTGTATTTATAATGGCTCATCATAAAATAGGCTCAAAGAGTCATTCTTTTCCTTTCAGTGGAGTCAATCAACATCTATGTTTCACACATGTATCCACAGTCAATCTTAATTCATGACTGAAGGGGATATTCGAAAATATTTATTTCTGCATGTATCTCCTTTTTATTCACATTTGATGATGTTCAATACAATTTGCAATGAGTTTTACTATTTTTTTCAAATATATTTTATTCGCTGTGCATTTTACTAACTCCTCCCTTCCGATTCCTTTTTCTATAAAATAAACGCTACTCCTTACTATTCAAACTGGATTAGGTCGTTTTTCCTTAAATATTTTTAGCATGCTTATTATACAGTGACAGCATCCGGCAACATGGTGCCAGCCTGTCTTGACATATAAAACAAGGTTCTGTGTCACTCAGGCAAGTTCGCAAAAGCGCTCCGAGAAAACCTGGAAAACTCCGGAAATTTGGAAATGTCAACTTCGTATACACCCTGGATAACGCGCCAAGCGTCTTAACGCGCTCGTTTGTCTTGTGAGCAGTTCACAAATCGAAGGACCGCTCAGCGGCATTCAAGTTGACATAATTGCTTTGTATCATACACTCATGATGCGGCGCCACCTCCTACCCATTGGCTACGCCGGCACGTGCCCAATGACGCACTCTCTAGGCGACACGTTTAGTAGGCCAGATGTGTGGGATGTGACGTGCGTGGCACTCATTTAGTCAACCACAACTGTGGATCCACCGTGGCGTTGGGGAAACATGCTCGTCTTGCACCTCATAAGCAGAGACTCGACTACCACCCAGAGTGCAATTTACCTTATATTCTTTCAAAGACATTAATTTACTTTGTTTACAGGAACCTGCCTGAGAAACCTGAAGTCAATTCGAGCATTTTTGTGTGATATTACTCTTTGCCGTCGGCCATATTGGGTACCATAATTCGGTCAAGCCACCGACCACAACGCCAAATTTTCGCGTAATGAAAGCATGTAATGCGTTTTTTTAATGCTTTCGTATTAAAAATATTCTCAGCGTCATCTAGCCCAGATCAAATCATCTATCACTCCTACCGCGAGATCACTCGTGCCTCAATGTAATCTGACACCAATGAAGTTTAACGTTAACCAATTATAGTTCTACATATAAGTGAGACACAGCCGCTTTCTGTGTCTCCTCGTTAACCAGTCTGTATCATCAGGTGAGCTGCCTAAGGACTGGAAGATCGGTAAGGTAGTTCCCATATTTAAATCCGGTGACAAGCACTCGCCCTGTAAGTTGCATATGCTGCAAATTACTTGAACATATTATAGCTTCTCATATCTACGGTCACGTTGAACCAAATAATGTTTTTTTCTTAATCAGCTTGGCTTCAGGAAAGGCTACTCACGTCACACTCAGTTATTTGAATTCACGACTGACCTTCACTTTAACATGAACTCCAACGATCAAACCGATTTCCTCTTTCTTGATTTCGCGAAGGCGTTTGATACTGTACCTCATTGCCATTTAATTTCCCGATTGTCTGCCCTTTGTATTTACTCATGAGAGTGGCTTGTTGGGCTAGTTGGTACATGGTTATGTCTATGTCTGCCTCTTGATTTTTCTACTCTCAAGTTTGCTGGCATTCCCCTAGTATTTATTCATTACCATCCTATTGGCTACGTAACTTGTCTTCGCGTCAGCAATTTACAGTGGTCAACAACATTTCGTCTAACCTTTGCGAGGTCACGTCCAGTGTCCCCCAAGGCAGTGTGCTAGGTCCATTACTTTTTTTAATATAGATCAACGACTTGCCCGATTACCTTTCATGCTGACTTAGGTTGTTCGCTGACGACTGCGTCATCTGCCGCAATATTAACTGTTTCGAAGATCATCTTACTCTCCAAAATGACCTTAAGTAACCTATACATGGCGCGTAACTTGCAGATGTCGCTTGACGCCTCCAAATGCAAGTTAATCTCATTTAGTCGAAAGCGTACTAACTCAGTGTTCCACTATTCGATTAATAATACCGTAGTTTAGACTTCTCTGTCGTACAAATATCTCGGCATGTATGTTTCATCGTACTTATCCTGGACAACGCATGTAGCAACTGTCTCATCCAAAGCTTCTCAATCACGGCAACCTGCGTAGAAACTTGCTTAACACACCTTCTAACGTACGAAAACTAGCATATTTTACTTATGTTCACCAAAAACAAGAATACGCTACATCCACATGGTGACCATATCAATATTACCTAATCCGTATGTTGAAAGCCATTCAGAATAGGGCAACCAGATTAATCTCTGGCAACTGCGAATATCATTCGAGCTTTACCCGAATAAAACAAGACCTTGCATTTCAGTCATTAGAAGATCGCCGCGTCATTACTCTTTTATGTCTGTTTCAAGGTACATTTATAGTAATAACTTTCACTGTTTGTTGCTTCATGGTCTTGTGCGCACATCTCGTCGCATTCACAACGCACTTAGTTTCATGGGGATTCATGGTAAAACGCAGGCATTTAACTCATCACCACTACCAAAAGCTATTGCACATTGGAACAGTCTTCAGGATCACAATGCATCCATCTCTAATCGTGAAACATTCTACGATGACCTGAATTCATTGCGTATTAATATTCTATAACGATGTTGCGCTTTACTATTTTTGTCATGTAATTACTGTTGCCCCCCTTACCCAATGTTCTTCAATGGGCCTCTGAGGTAATATGAACAAATAAATAAATATAGACAACTGAGAACCGCCTTTCCGCCATTTGGCCATCGGTAAATTGGAAGCGGCCCTCGGCATAAATGTTTGAATTATCAAGGCAGCTGCTGCACCTGCTTTCTAAGTGGGTCATCATTAGCAGAGTCGTCAACAAAGAAATCTGCAAAGGTGGCCTCTGGCGCTTCAGCACCTCTATTCACTCAGAGCCGAGGAAGGCCACGAGGTGCTTCTCTCAGAATCACTTCTTCTCTTTCCACTCTAGCTACGCCCCTCATCCTTATTAGTCCACTATCTTTTCTATGGATATACACACGAACCAATTATGCAGTGCGTTCCTGCTGTATTTGCTCCGCCAAACTATATTGTCTGGGCCCTGTAGCGGTAAGGATTGGCTTTTGTTTCTGCATTCTAATATCTGCTGTGTTCATGCCTGCACGAACAGCTGTGGCCGCCATATTTTCCGCACGGATTCGAGGCTGTTGGAAGGGGAGAATTCTTTATAGGGGCTGTGTGATCAACCGGTCAGATGAGCACGTTTCTCCTCCTATGCTGGAATCATTCAAGACACACATAGGAGAAGGTTATAAGGCATGCATGTTAGCTTGCGCTGCAGAATTTCTCGTAGTACAAACAATAAACGGGATGCACTTCTCGAGGAAATGTCAGAAGTTCAGTTGTTTCTACACATCGTAGCATGCCGTCTGCCTTTCTAAATGACATAAATGCTTAGACGGTTTTTTGTACAAGCCCATTTATGCCGAAAATATGTATTACTCCACCTATAGCCACTAGATTCCGTTCATTTGAAAACCAGAGTGTCTTGTATATTGAGCGTGAGAACAATGAGCCACTCAAGGCGATTACATCGTTTTCACTCATCATAAACCGAACATATCTAAGACGCCCCGAGATCCAATAACGGTTTCTGTCACCCGTTGACCCAGCTTCATCGTTTCCGTGCCACATCGGTGGTATTGATTCAAGAAGAATGGAACGACGTGAAGCAGTCATCGTTAATACCACTTAGGCTAACAAAGTAGATCAGCATGAAATAAAGAGAATCTAGCCCCAGAGAAGTGAAGCGCAGGATGAAGCTGAAGAGGTCGAAAAGAGCATTACTTCCCCTTGTTAAGCTAAATAACCGGCTAAAGCTAGGATGAGAAAAGGTGATAGCCATGATCTCATTTGTTAATAAGCAGGGTTGCAGGGCTGTCTTTCGAAGCGTTCTGCACCCAGGGCAAGTCCTCCTCTCTGATAACAAAAAAAAAATCAACTCCGTAAACGGGTGGGTCCACGGCTGTTTCACCATGTTGTCACTGAAGGCAGCGCACAACTCGCTGCCCTCATAGCGATGAGCCTTCGCCGCGCTGAGGTGCAAGAATCTTTTCAGCAGCACAGTGTATCCGGTCACGTGATTGCGTGAACCGTACCTTCCGCGTTCTTTTTGTGGACCCTTTCCTGCTTGTAGAAAGAAACTAATGGTGTGCCGCGCACTTGTTCCCTTTATTCCCTTATTTGCCCATATCAGGTTGTCGTGGCATCGAGGTGACGAAAACGTGGGTGAAGCACATATATTCTTGCACATACACAACTGTTCTGTCTTACTGCAGTGAAATGAAGGCGAAAAACCGCCTACCCCCCCTCCAAACAAATTATATATTTGTGCCCTCCAGCTGTCATATTTTTGTTGATGTTTAGTAGCCGTGCGAGCAAGAGGCATGTATGCACGTGTATAACAAGTGCTTCCGGCAGAACTGCGACCCTTTTCCTTCTTGCACGGTTGCAGAAACATGCACAAATGTACACTTGCAATTATTCTATACTGTTCCTTGTTTCTTTTCTTTGGGTGGTCTTGCTTTCATGCATTCAGAAGCCGCTAGGATGGACTGCACAGCGAGCTAGTTTGGCGAAAAATTGGTTAGATACAAACATACGTACATACATAGAAACACAGCAAGATGCCCCTCTGAAAGCCTGTGAAGTATTCTAAGAATTCTAACGCATTAAAGAAATTCCTGCACGACCCACCTCACGATCCATGTCGATATTAATGCGCTTAGCACTGAAGTAATTTGGCAACGCACCGAGCACAACCGTCGAAACGCGTCACGTGTGTTACGCAGCTTAGCTCTTCTGTCATGCTTAGTCAGCTGAGACGGTTTGACATCTGTGGACGCCACTACAATGTCCTCGTGTGGCGCATGTGTGAATATATATTTAGAAAATATTCTCTAAATATGTATGACGTGGTCCCATTCCTGTCTAACGCCAGAAAAGTTTTAAATGGCACAAACACGGCGCCACATACCTAGTGACCCAAGTTGGCGTCAAAGTTCTTTGAAGTGTGGCACATAGCCTGTTGCAACTAGAGTGACCCAGGATGCCGTCAGTAAAGTTCATTCGATTGTGGCCCATAGCCAGCCACACGTTATTGCCAGTTTCTAAGTCGGCATAAAACAAGTTCATTGAATGACGGTGCATATCCAGTGGCACAAACTCAGTGACCAAAATTAGACGGATGGTTGGTTTCGAACCATGTTTTCTCAGCACATCAATTCAACGTGCTATCCATTTGACCATGGACTGGGTTCTACCACGGAGACAGACACAAAGACAGACAGACGGACGGACGACGGAGGGACCTACAAACATAGATAGATAGATAGATAGATAGATAGATAGATAGACAGACAGACAGACAGACAGACAGACAGACAGACAGACAGACAGACAGACAGACAGACAGACAGACAGACACAGACAGACAGACAGACAGACAGACAGACAGACAGACAGACAGATAGATAGATAGATAGATAGATAGATAGATAGATAGATAGATAGATAGATAGATAGATAGATAGACAGACAGACAGACAGACAGGCGGACAGAGAGACAGACAGAGAGACAGACAGATAGAGACAGACAGACACAGACAGACAGACACAGACAGACAGAGACAGACAGACAGACAGAGACAGACAGACAGACACAGACAAACACAGACAGACACAGACAGACAGACACAGACAGACAGACACAGGCAGACAGACACAGGCAGACAGACACAGGCAGACAGACACAGGCAGACAGACACAGACAGACCGACACAGACAGACAGACACAGGCAGACAGACACAGACAGACGGACAGACAGAAGACAGAGAGACAGACAGACAGACAGACAGACAGACAGATAGATAGACAGACAGATAGATAGACAGACAGATAGATAGATAGATAGATAGATAGATAGATAGATAGATAGATAGATAGATAGATAGATAGATAGATAGATAGATAGATAGATAGATAGATAGATAGATAGATAGATAGATAGATAGATAGATAGATAGATAGATAGATAGATAGATAGATAGATAGATAGATAGATAGATAGATAGATAGATAGTGAAGCACGCAAAATAATGCTAGTCGCATTAACAAGATGTTTGCGCAACTCTCACTGTGCAAACTAGGTTAACAGTGCCTTTTCGCAATTCAGAAAAATGGCATGGTGAAAACACGGTATTATGTATAATAATTTCGCACCGCATTGCGCGCCAAGCTGATGATTTGTTCTTTATATAGAAAGAAAATATGTATAGTCAGTTTGGGAACAGGACAATGCATAGTCTTTCTAAGACCTTCGTATTCTCAGAGCGAAATCATCACAAGCGAGAAAGTGCTGCTGCGTGTATGTGCTTTTCTTGGCTGGGCGTTTAAGAGAAGGTGTGTGTAAATTCAAACATATGGCTTTTATTTCATATCAGCGACGAACAAGCGTTCACAAGGACTCAAAGAAGCTATATGCATTTCAGTACACTGCTGCATTTAGACAAATAGCAAAGTCAATGCCTTACCTGCTGTGCGCAATTAGATACGATGTGGGTTAAAAAGGAATTTCGAGTCGACGTCTGCTTATTTTCTTGTATGTACTGGTAATTAGCCGCCAAAAATGAAATATCGATTATAACGTTCAGAAAGTGCAGGCTAAAGCAGAGGTCATTGACCCTCAGGGAATAAAAAATGAATGTGCAAGCAAGTCAACTCGGCGCATAATAATCTTAAAAGCGCTGAGAGTGCTTTGCTTTTTATTTTCCTTTCTCAGAAAAGGGCATGGTCTCGTCATTCACCCTCGGGTGCAAACGAAGCACTGAGCCACAGACAGTGCGACAACAAACTCCTTTCTTACAAACTGCGGACTTATTATTTATTGAACTTCTACAACTCTCAGCGTCTTCACTCCCCAATCTACTTACTTTGAAGGCTGAGAATGACAAACTTGCAGGAGTTCGTTGAACTCATTTCTTCTTTTACTATTTATTTCTGGGATCTTGAGCGCTGCAGTTCTTATTTTCAAGCGTGTGCTTATATCCCCAAATATTGCTCCCAAAGGGACACTTATCTGTTCATCATCTATTTGTTTTAAAGGAAGAACCCCTCGCCATGTAACCATCGTGTACGAAGGAATGGAACGCAAGAAAGAAAAGAAACTTCTGTCTTATATGGCAGGGTCAGCTGCCTTCTGTGCTTTCGTTGGTCGCATGTTGGCTGAGAATGCCTCGCTCTCAATGATGCAGCCTAGCTATCAAAGCGGCCAAAATTAAGCGGTCCGCGCGATCGACAGGAAACTGTTAACGCTCGTTCGCGTGCTATAGTTAGTTGGGCATGGTCACAATAGGGCGCAGCTTGACAAGACGACAAGCAGCGAAGTAATACGGTGACTTAGGTTTGTCGCAGTTTACAACTGCAGAAAGAGTAACAAGCTATATAATCACAGACACTTGTCGTGCAACCGTAATCGCGTTCACGCAGTAAACCAGTTTAGCATACGCGACCATAGGTTGGCATTCCCACGAGTAGGCTGACCCATGCTCACGCCACATTCATATCGACGGCGCGAGGTCAAGCATTCGAGAGTGGCGGCGGCTATGAGCGGATGTGAGTATGAACGGGAGTGCCAGTTAAAGTAAGTACGAACAAACGCAAGTTAGCGATGGTCAGTCTCAGTAAACGTACTAGCGTGAGTGTTTGCCGGCGGGTGTGAGTAAACATGACTCTATATCTATCTGAGTGGCTGCTGGTGAATTGGGGTTAACATGAGTGAGGGGGCCATTAAGTGCGAACGGAATCGACTACGAACGCGAGTGAGCGTTGTCGAGCATGTGTAGGAACGCGAGTGTTTTCGACGACTGTGAGTGCACATGAATGTGAGTACATTACCTAAAAAATTATTCGCGACTGCGCATGAGAGAGTATCCGTTTGTTCTGCCGACCTATGTACGACGCTATAGGCGTACCACGATATATGTCGAACAAGTCTGCCATCTCACTGATCACCAAATGTGTTAGATCAGCGTCTAAGCTACGTCTATGCGAAGCCATAGGCTAAAATAGAATCTAAAACAGATGTTGTCGTAGCTGTTGATTTCGTTTTGAGGCAAACGTATGCACGAACAGCTCGACGATAAAATATTAACAAGGAGGCTCCTATACAACACACATTCTTGACCCTACACTTACCCCTCTGGATGAAACATTGCCGGTCTACTCTGCTTATACCCTTAAGACTGCTTTTGCCCTGCATTCACATCGACATTAAGAATAAGAACTACGTCGAATGTATGCTTGTGCGTACGATAGATCTACGTCAGCTGTATCGCGTAGAGTTGAAAAGGCGGCGCTTTTTCTTCAGTCTATGTAAGGAGCTGCCGAGCTTTCTCGTCACATTAACTAGTCTCTTCCTCGCAAAAAAAAAAATCCCTACGCCTAGCACTCCACATTGGCGCCCTCTGAGCCTTTCTAGCTGCAGAAAAGACCCTCCGCACTCCGAAACGTGCCATCAACGAGACTACTTCATCCTCTCCCCATTTTCTCATCTCTCCCTCAACCCTCACACTTTCTCTGTGGTGTACGTGTGTGCGTGTGTGTCCGTGTGTGTGTATGTCCGTCTGTGTCCGTGTGTGTGTGTGTGTTTGTGTGCGTGTGCGTGTGCGTGTGCTTGTGCGTGTGCGTGTGTGTGTGTGTGTGTGTGCGTGTGCGTGTGCGTGTGCGTGTGTGTGTGTGTGTGTGTGTGTGTGTGTGTGTGTGTGTGTGTGTGTGTGTGTGTGTGTGTGTGTGTGTGTGTGTGTGTGTGTGTGTCTGTGTGTGTGTGTGCGTGTGTGTGTGTCTGTTTGTGTGTGTGCGTGTGTGTGTGTATTCGCCTTGGCGGTGAAAAATGGCACAAATTAATTTCGGTGTCCAGCCGTCGTACCAGTGACAAATGTAACCACGCCGGAGGTCGGCGTAAGCTCTGAGAAGCCGAGTGTGTAACGGCAACAGACGCGGCCGCTTCTCATTATATCGCTATGTATAGGCGTGCGAGGTTGCAAAGAGCAGAAAACGTACCGAGGGATCCGCGAAATGCCGACGCCGCTTTATGAGCGGTGGCACCGAGTTCACGGAGTCGCATCAATAACGTGCCAGATGTGCCGTATGAGAAGGCGCCGCATCGCCTGTGCTTTCGTTATTTTTCTGAAGCCCAGGACCCTTGGTCAGTGCTGGACCGACGCTAGTGCGTGAGAACCACGAGACAAGTATGGCACGCCTGCTAGGAAGGTTGATAAATGTGAGACACTCAGAGACGCGAGTGACAGCACGGGTGCGGGCACGTGTACGGGACTCAGCCTTGCTGGTGGCTAACGAATTTACTCGTTTTTCGCACATCGCTCTTTTGTCGAAAAACGCATGCTAGGGACGAAGTTGTTTAGACATGAGGCTAGAATCCCTACGGCATCAAATTAGTTAATGTCATCTGTGTTGCAAGTTTCAGGTTGAGAAAAATAGTTTCCGAGTAATGGCGAGAACAAGATGAAGAGATTTATGACTATTCCAAAGTAGATCCCGAAGGCTTCGACTCTGAGCTTTTTGAATTTTACCTGTCATTCATGCAAACGTATGAACACTGTTCACTGCAAGATAACTGGATTCGTTTTCGTGACGAGTTTTTAAGACTGCGGGAGAGATACATTAAAAAAATGGATCTCTGAAACAGCAGAGAAGGCATGGTTTACCCGAGAGATTAAGAGATATCTGAATAATAAGAAACGTCTGTTTCGAAAAGCAAGAAGCGCCAAATCTGTTGAAGCTAAGTCAGGATATTTGTCGTTTTCTAAAGAATGTGCATTACATATTAAGGCTGCCAAATATGTTTTTCAACCAGGATATTTCGCAATTTCTAAAAACAGATCAGAACATTTTTTGAAAGGTCATTTCTCCCGCACCTACAAAAGAGTTACCTGTTCTCGACACTGAGTCTGGCGCTGCAATTGTGGTCATGGATGTTGCTGATCGGTTTAATTTATTCTTTTGTAGTGTATTTAATGAAGAAAAGCCCCTAGACACGTCAACACTGTTTTCTGATAGTTCTCCATTTATAGAATGTATTACTGTGACAAGGGACGGTATTGTGAAAGCTATTGAGCGTTTGCCATCGTTTTCTAGCCCTGGTCCTCACGGTATTTGTACGAAGCTACGAAAAAACACAAAGCACAATTCTGCTCTTATACTTACACTATTGTTTCAACAGTCCCTCGACACCGCCGAAATTCCAGAAGACTGGAATTTGGCACATGTGATACCAATATATAAAACCGGGGACAAAAACAAGCTAACAAACTATAGGCCTATATCCCTTACGTCTGTTGCATGTTAACAGACATGGTACATGGCTAGAAACCACATTCTATTTGCAAACCAGCATGGTTTTCAACGAGGCCGGTCATGTGAATCCCAGCTTCTTGAACTAACTACCGGCATTCACCACAACCTTCACGAACTTACACAAACTGACGTCATATTTATAGGTTTTCCTAAAGCCTTTGACCATGTGGCTCATAACCGCGTCATATATAAAATGAAGCTGATTAAAGTTGACGAAAAAGTAATAAACTGAGTTAAAGAATATTTAAGTAACCCACGACAAGCCGTCGTGATTAATAATGTCCGTTCGTCATTTCAACCTGTTCAGTCCGGTGTGCCTCAAGGTTCCGTTTTGGGGACCACTCTATATTTAATTTGTATAAATAATATTCATGAGGGTATAGACTGGGAAATCTGGTTATATACCGACAAATGCGTTTTGTATCGGCCGTTAAAATTTAAGTCTGCCAGTGTGAAATTACAAAATGACTTGAACAGGATTGAAAGATGGTCCTCAGACTGGCAAATGAGCGTAAATACCTCAAAAACTAAACTTATGAGATTTACTACTTGCAGTGAAATTACGAAGCACACATACTTTCTTAATGGTGAAGCTCTAGAAACTGCAGAATGATTCAAATATCTAGGCGTTCACCTTTCTCCGACTTTGTCTTGGCATAATCATGTGGGTTGTATTGTTTCCGCTGCATGGAAATCCCTTCGCTTCATTCGTCGTACGCTTCGTCTGGCTAATAGTGATACCAAGCTTCTTGCATACACCACCGTACTTCGTTCAAAGTTTCAGCATGCCTCATTTATTTGGAACTCGCACCAAACGCCTCTTATTACCAAATTAGAATCTTTTCAGAAGAAGGCAGCGCGATTGATTACAGGTAACTGTTCACAGCATTCAAGCATCACCACAATAAAACATGACCTAGGACTCATCCCATTGCAGACTAGAAGGAAGATATCCGTCAGCTTTCTTCCATCAGTTTTTTCATCACCCAAATAACTTCTCTTAGGCACACATCTTACCAGCCAAAAGGAAATTCCCACGAATTGATCCCGAATTTATGGTCGAACAACCATTTGCACGTACTCAACTACTGCAGTTTTCATCTCTGCACTTAGCCATTTCGGAATGGAATCATCTCCCAAGTAATATAGCCGAAATAACTAACCATATTATGCTCAAACAAGCATAATATGGAACATTCATTCACATTCATTCATTCAATATGGAGCATAATGAAACATTCGGAAATTAGAAACACCAACATTTTTTCTTGCATTTCTTCAAATGTCAGAGGATGTAAGATTATTGTTTGCATAATGTAAGAATTATTGGCGTATGATGTGGTCGAATGAGAAGAGATGTAAAGGTTGCATAGCATGTACGACTTCATATAAGGATATTCGACTTACATGCACGTGGCCTTATACTATTGTATCTTAATTGTTATTGTACACCCCCCCTCCCGCCCCCCTATGTAATGCCCAAGCTGGGCCTTTAGGGTAAATAAATGAGAAAAAAAAGTAGACAGACCAGATACCACGCGAAAATTCCTTCGCAATACACCACAAAACTTTATCTGACTTCCTTATAAAACTACAAAGGCTGTCCCATTCGTTTTTCAAGTGTTCTTTTTCTCCTGGTATGTATTTCTCGCACTTACTTCTACAAGCATTATATACCTACGGTTTTTTTGTTATTTCACCTGAACTAATCTTGCATTAGATGTTTCTCTTTTTCACTATATGCTAAGTTCACTTAGTTGTTAAAGTCATTTTGGTAGAAAAGCCTTAAGTTGTGAGCCTTCTACGTTTATTGAAGTTGTTCAATTATCCCCTGGCGCAAGACAACGTCACTTTCCAAACCTGTTTCTATGCTTTTTCTGTCACGAGCCCTCCGTGATTGGGAAAACTTTTTCGCGTTACACCCACTTCGCTTGTCTTTTACAAGACGTCATGAAACCATGAGAATTTCTTTTCTCATTTCACACTGGTCTAGCAGGATTATGACGAACAAAAGAAATAAATTGCCTGCGGCTTAGCTCAGCTAATCCTGGATATGCAAAGCGAAAGCTTGGTTTAACCTGGTTAAGCCTTGGCTTCACTTAATTAACTTTTGATTTAGCTGTATTATTATACTGAGGTATAGAATCATCGTTAAGCCAGGTACGACGGCTGCGCCTAGGTCGGTGGCTAGGCATGATGGTGATTAGGCTTGGGTGATTACGCCTGTTGTGCCACAGGGAAAGCGCAAGTGCTAGACATGCAGAGAGACGCCGCGAACATGTGCAGCGTCGAAGCAAAAACGGACAAGGTGCGAACGCGGTCGCTACATTGATCTCGATGGTGCGACGCCTGTTGCATTCCGGACCATCTCCAGTGAAGCAGCTCGCCGAGCGATATCCGCGGGGTGGTCAGACACCGCTTGACAACGACGGCTCAAAGCCCGCGGCTCCCGCGCAACGCTCAGAGAAGACGGCCCGGCCTCGCAGCGAGTCAAGTGGTCAGGCGGCTACGCAGCTGCGGAGAGCCCATGCGAGAAACCAATAGCGGCGTGGAGCTCGGCGCGGCGAGTAACCTGAGGCGTTGTCGACTTGCTCGACGTGGTTGGTAAAGCTTTAGCTTTAATATCAGCATTGTACTCCTTCGCCACCTGTAGCCCTCCACTACTTCTAAACATACTTCTGGCCGGGCCCACTTCCCTAGTGTGTCACTCCACAAGATCTCCCCACGTCAAAGCGAGGTGTATGCACCAAATGTGCAATGCCAAACAAAACTATTTTTTTTCTTCCTTTCGTTATAACCGAAGAGTTACTCGTTCAGAAATATGTAGAAAATGGCTGCCCACCAATCGTTCTGGCATTCGCAGCTTGGAGCTGCCGGCGAGAATATATTTATTTGCACATGATAAACACTTTCTCATGACAGTACAACGTTGGCAAGCCCTTGCGGCAAGCATAAATTATCGCTTTGCCGACACTTCTTCCATAAAGATTCTTTTTAGCAGCATGTTTAACTCCCTGTTACACGCCACCGCTATCTTCGTCCAGCCACCGCAAGCTAACAAGTGCAAGCGGACTATCGGAGAAGCAATCGCTACTCTCCTCACGTGGTTATCTATTTTCACGGTGCTCGTGTGGCCCTGCCGACACCCTCTGCACTTCTGCCAGCTCAATCAATCAATCAATCAATCAATCAATCAATCAATCAATCAATCAATCAATCAATCAATCAATCAATCAATCAATCAATCAATTAATTAATTAATTAATTAATTAATTAATTAATTAATTAATTAATTAATTAATTAATTAATCAATTAATACAGCTCTTGTTAGTCAATAAGATAACAAAAGCTTATCAAGGTAGGCAATACAATTCGCTTTGATAGCATGTAAAAGTGACGTCCTAAAACAAAGGAGAGCGTCTGATTGGGCTGATCGAAAAGCGTTGCGCATCTCCGTTCGTGCGTTTGTATTTATTTTATTTATTAATTCAGTGTAGCTACATCGCCTGCACGGCATTATCGTAGGGGTGTTAAAATACAGGCGGTTCACAATGGAAAAAATATTCAGCAACACAAAAAGAATACATCAGTAAGTACAACATTGTTTAAGCCCTCAAATAGAAAAGCGGAAAAGCGGAAGACAAACTAACAAAGCACCAAACAACGTAAGTAACAAAGTAACTAACAAAAAAAGTAACAGAACATTCAAGGAATATGGCTCTCAACGGTATTTTCAATATTAGATGCTGCCATCACTTCATTAGGGAGCTCATTCCAATCGTTAATCGTTTTAGGACAAAATGAATACTTAAACACATTGGTACGGCACTGATAAGCTCTAATTTTGTTAGCGTGGTCTCTCCTAGATCAAACGTAATACGGCTCGTTAATGAACAGTGTTTTGTCGATACGAGTTTTACTTTTGTGTATATTGTAAAGGAATTTCAATGTTAGGATTTTTCTGCGGGAAGAGAGAGTTTTCCAACCCAACCCATTGCCGTTTTTCGGATCCTATGATTGCAAAATTATAATTTCCGGTTATGAAGCGTGCTGCTTGCTTCTCGACGCGTTCTATTTTGTCTGTGAGGTTTTTTGTGTACGGATCCCAGGTAACGCATGCATAATATAGAATAGGCCTGACGTTTACTATATACAAGGTTGCCTTCAGTGATGAAGGAGAATGCTTAAAATATTGTCGAAAAAAGTGATGAAGACGGTAAGCTTTCGCGCTAATTGAGTTAACATGATTAGTCCAGTCAAGCGTTTCAGAAAACGTAACTCCGAGGTATTTAACATGCTCAGTGGTACTGAGTGCAATATTATTTACGCAAAAGGAACTGGGGAATTTTTTTCTCTTTTTTTTTTGCAAACTGCACATGGTAGCATTTACCGGTATTCAGAGTCATCTGCCACTGGTTGCACCAGATAGACACTTTTTCAAGGTCGTCCAGTAAGGCAGATATATGGGCATGACATTTCACTGTACGATACATGACACAGTCGTCGGCATACAGTCTAATGGTTCCTTTAAGGCCGACTACTAAATCGTTAATATAAACAAGAAACAAAAGTGGCCCAAGCACAGAGCCCTGAGGTACTCCCGATAGCACGTGCATTGGAGCTGATGTCACCCCATTAAGAACACCTTACTGTTTGCGCAGGTGTAAATACTCCTTTATCCAGCCGAGAATACGTTCAGGAATTCGTAGGAATTGTAATTTTAAGCAAAGCAGATTATGTAGGACGACATCAAATCCTTTCCGCAGATCAAGGAAGAGTGCATCTGCTTGTTCTCCATGGTCCAGGCCGAGTGCAATGTCGTGCGTTAATTCGCTAAGCCGTTACGCCGATTTGCAGTTCGGAGCATGCAATAAAATACGAATAAAATTGGTTCACGTTATAAGGCGCCTGGATAATCACGCAGAATTCATCAGCTAGTACAGAAGGACAATTTTAAGATTTATAAAAAGCTGACGAAGATAACAAATAACGTAATTTATTCTTCCTTGGTCGCGGATACTGTGACATATCTTCACAAAAACTGTTGGCTTTATTAAGCATGTACTGCATCAATCAGCCCACTTTACAAATTTTTCAATGCGATGCATTTCTTTGGCCATTCGAAACCAAGGTCAAACGCGAGGCCGTCCAAGGTCACAGAGGCATCCGATGCGTACCGAAGCGGGGAGGCAGGAGGCAATGCGACAGGCCCAAGACATATGCGAGGACATGGAGCGCGAGCAACAAGAGAAGCGACGCGCTGCCCAAGAACCGCGGCATGCCAAGCGAGCGGCCACTGAACAGGCCACCGAGATCAAGCAGCCCTGATTGGAGGGCTGCCACTTGCTGGACGCGGACGTCGCTTTTCAAGCCTGCTTTGTCGAAGACAAATTTGGCGAGGCGTCTGCGGCTGCTCGCGGTCCTCATGGTGACACAGCCCGCGCATAAGTCGGTCCTCAAGCGGGCGTTTCTCCCGGAGGACGCCAGCTAGTTCACGCTTTTCGCCACGTGCAGGGGAGAAATGCTTCGCATTGACTTCGATAACCATCGGGCTGCTTCTTTTAGTAATTTTTTTGCAGTTTGAATCGTGTAATGTTAATGCATTCAAAATTGCATCTTAGGGTAAATCATAAGGAGCCAAGAAACAAAGACACCAAGGACAACACAGGGGAAATTACTTGTACTAACTAATCGAAAAGCGGGCGCGCACTCTGGCCACGTCGCATATCACTTTCAAGATTCGGCACCCGCATGGCCGCGCCGTAAGCTGCAGCCGCCGGGGAAATGCACATGGCTCGTGGCGACGATTTTATTGGCCTTGGACTTTTTACGGAACCTCGCGGCGATGGCGACGTCGACGCCGACGGCAGAGGTGCGCCTGGAGTGCCCATACACTTGCTATCGCAATAATATCGTTTCTTGGTTTACATTCTTGCTTATTATTACTAATACTTACACCTGCAAAACCGCACGTCATGTATGCTCAAACGCACATAGATTAGGAGTAAATCACACCAAGAACGCTTCGCTTTCACTTTACGTAGTTGCGTACCGCAGTTGATTCTGCCTTTTTTTCCCATTCAAAGAAATTCCTCCACCGAGTGGGTTTCCGAAGAAATTATTTACATATTCGCTATTACATCATAAAAGCAAAATGTAAATGATCTAATGAAGATCGCCTCGCAGCATTAGGAGCGTGAAGAGGGAACGATACGTTGAGTACGGGAAAAAATGAAAGAGAAAGGCACATGTACATGTTTTCAGGCTTGTCTTGGTCATCGGCGAATACACTTTCAACTGCAGCGCTAACATGCGCCTTACCTGCTACATACGTTGCGGTTCTGGTACAATTATTAGTTTACTCGATTTACAGTCAACTTGCACTTTTCCGGTTGCCCGCAATCGCTTGTGGATCAACTTAGGTAAATCTCTTTTTTTCGCGCCGGCCAATCATTTATCCGTTAATATGCAAAAATAAATGCGTGTAGTACTGTGCATGTCTGCATCTATACGCAAGAAAATTACGCATTTCAAATTTTGCAGGTACATTCCAAACTCCTCGAGAGTGTGGCCAAATTAACTCCGAACTAGAAACAGCGCTTCGTTTTAAATATTGGTGCATCATTTCTAAATTTGTTTTGCACTGCCCGTTACAATATAAAAAACACTTTACGATCTTTTATGAACATAACAGAAGCCCGTAGAGATCAACATTTCTTTGAAAGTACGTTGGGCATGCGCATTGCGCGGCGAAAACACTCTTATTACATCCTATACTGCTGTGTTCTGTAATGCATTTGTCAAGTTGAGTTCCCGCAGTTGATATTTTGCGTTACGGTCGAAAGCTCCTTCGCAGCGCATCTGCTTTCTACCTTCTAACACTAATGCAGAGAAACAGAAAAGAGATAACGCGTTAGGCTTTCACAACTTCGTGAAGGCATCGCGTCGACCTCAATTGCGAAACCCATTAAGTTTTCGAGCTGGCGTAATCCTTAACCTTAATTAAACCTCACGTGGTTCTCACGTATGACTTCGGCGGTGATGCGGAATGCAAAGTTGTTTGGACAGGAAAACTTTAACGGAATTCATAGGCTGCGTAGGGGAGACGTGAGGAAATGCGCTGCGTTTAGAGCACCTATTTCAGGAGATGAGGCCGGTTGGGGTAACGCAGGGTTAAGTGAACGACCTGACTATGTAACGACACAACCGCCAAGTATAGTCAGCGAGAAAGAAGTATGTGGCTGTAGAGGCGCGATTACTGTCATTAAGAGCGCTATCCACGAGAGAGTATGTGTTCAAGCACTTTGTGAGAAAGCGGCAATCGTCGTAAAGGTAAATTGCAAATATCCGCGGTTCGGTTGTTTAATTACACAGGAGCTGAGGGTCGGCAACACGTTTTCCAAGTGTTTTACGTAATCTGTGGGTTCGCAGGTCGCTGGTACTGGTTGCTATCTCGCCTCGTGGTTTCCTGTGGTGCTCCTGCTTGTCCTTTCGAGAAGTCAACTCGAGTTGGACACCGATTTGAACGGCTTAGCCAGTGTTGTTTGTTGAGAGCAGAGGTGGCTGGAAGTTTTGATATGCGACGGGGGTGAAATAGTATTTATTGAGCGTTGAAGTACAATGTATACGTTAATTTTTTTTCATCCTGCGAGGCTTTCTCTTTACCACAGTTACGCAGCTACGCTCGTCCTTCGACCATGGCGAAAGAATTGTCCCCCCAAGGTTTATTCCTTTTCCGCAGTGTCGGTGCATCTCAGGCTTCAGTGACCTTTTTGTAAACAGCAGAATTTTAACAGTGCGACACAGGAACACAAAAGCAACGACCAGACATGGTTATTTATCCCCTGGTTCTTTTATGTAACGCTGTCGAGAGTGACAAGCAGCTCAACCAAACACGTTATTTACATCCATTGACTTCGTAGAAAGTACTTTGGGTCTTGGAGCTGCCTCCGATGCTACGCAACTCTGAGATGTCCTGAAACTGAATATATAACTAAGAGTTATCGCTGTCACTGGAAGACTGGTGAGTGTCATATGAGTAAGTATTCGCGTGTCAGTCTCATGGACTACATAAATCGACGAGACCGGCAGAAATAGTTCAATACCCTAACGAGCTGAAAAATCGATTCATTTGTGGTTGAAACTTGCGTGCAATGATTCCACCGCGGTGACACCGTTCGGTGGAAAAGTTTTTCATGATTTTGGCTTCTAGCGCGAAGTGAAACACGGACACAGAAAGGAGCAGACAGGACGAGCGCTAACTCTCAACTAAATTTTTATTAAAACGAAGAACATATATATAGGTGATTGCAAAAACCGTAGCAAAAGAACATGACAAGGTAAAAAGCATCAGTTTAACATATCAGGGGGTATCGAAGTCAAAGAACAAGAATTACTTCAGATTAGTACACGTATTGCGAAGGTACTGAAATTCGCAATCTAACAGAGACAACGAAGCATGACTGACGCAATTGTCTCCTAATCTTTTTATGTGGAATGCCTCGATAATTTTCGCGTGGTTTGGCATCTGTGTCTAGAAAGAATTTTCGTGTCTTCGAAGAAAGGTTTGCAACCACAATCGAAACAATGTGCCGCTAAATGTGATGCATTGGGGTTGTTTAGTGAATGTTTGTGTTCTTTTAGTCTAATGTTAATGCACCTGCCACTCTGTCCAATGTAAGCTTTCCCACACTCGAGTGGAATCTGGTAAACTATACCCGTGTTGCAAGGTACTAAAGGGGACACATGTTTAACTCCGCAATCATCTTTTCTTTTTTTGCCTTCCTGTTCAAGTCTCCTATTTATCAAAGGGCACATGTTAGACAACTTGCGTGGGGCCGAGAAAACGGTACTGGCGTCATACCTATTGGCCACATTCCTTAAACCATGGAATAATCTATGTATGTAGGGTACTACAGCAAACTTTGTTTCTTTTCTCTGTTTTTCTTGTTTCTTACCGGGGCTTTTTACCCATTTTACAAGTTTTTCGCAGGTTAGTGATAATAGATGCACTGGATAGCCAGCTTTTCCAAGCCTTTCTATCTGTTGTGAAAAACTTTGTTGCATATTGTGCGGACATGACTTAGTAATGGCAGACCTAAGAGTTGAATAAGCTATCCCCTGTTTAACAAGTTTAGAATGGCAAGAAGAATATTCTAGCAGTGGCTTCTTGGCCCTAGGCGAATAATGCCAACAGACATGCTCATCCTGGAACGTTAAGCACAGATCTAGAAACTGTAATTTGTTGTCCTGGATAATCTCTAGCGTGAAACCTAGGCCCCCACCACATTCCCTAAAAACTTTTAAAATATCCGTAGCTTTCTTGGTGTAGTTATCGCGAGAACAAAATACCAGATAGTCGTCTACGTATCTAAACGCATGCACCGCCAAATCCTTAAGATTGTTTTGTAGTTTTCTATTAATGCGACTTAGATAAATGTCACTCAAAACTGGAGCAACTTTAGAACCAATACAAACTCCCGATTTTTGTACATACATAGAACTACCCCATTTTACAACGGTATTCCCTAAGTAAAACAACAAAAGTTCTAAAAAAGATTCCACGGGCATCCCACAGTCCTGAGTAAACCGGAACTCATCATTGTTGAGCGTCAGTGCTTCTTTAACACTACACAGTAGTTCCGATTGCGGAAGCGAATAAAAAAGGTCCTTAACATCAACACTGATCGCTGAGCATTTACCTGGATTATTTTCTGTTAGGAAGGCTACAATTTCTTCCGAATGTCTTATCAGGAAGGGGTCATCAAGACGAACTGAAGACAATACATTATGCAAAAAAGTTGAGACTGTGTACTGCCACGTTCCTTTTTCAGAAATAATGGCTCGAAAAGGAACTTCCGGCTTATGTGTCTTAGCACTAAATTCTTCAGGGACAGGCTACTGGTTTTGTGCGGCAAAGCCCCATCTGCGGAAGGCCAACGACGATGTTTTCGGGAATGGATTAGGATCGCAGAGCAGGCCACGGAATTCCTATGGGCCCATGCTCGTCTTTCGTTACCGAAAAAGAATAAGACTACGCGGGACCAAGGAAAAGTGCTTGTGCTCGGCGGTCAACAACTCCCAGCTAACATCGAAAGCACTCTGCGCAAGGGACCAAAGTTTGCCTGTGAACCTGAACTGTCACCTCCGGAAAAGGTCAGCCTGTCTAGATCCATTTCTCGTTGGGTCACTAAAGACTTTCGACCAAGGTGTGTGACTGAGTGCGTTGATGTGATCGCGAGGACTGTACCTCAGTCCAATAAGTCAGACAACCTAACTGGTGTGTCGCGGTTTTTCGTCAAGCATGAGCTTAGGTTGGTTACTGCGGACAAAGAAGGTTTCTTTGTTGTTGTTCCTCAAGAATTGTACGCACAAAAAGCTAAAACCGCTATTGACAAAAATTTCGTTCCAAAAATTACCAATTTAAAGAAAGTGAAAAAAACTGCCATTGACTTGCTTGAGAAATTTGGTCTGGAGCGCCTCGCGTCGGGAGTTAAACATACCAAGGGTCTCCACCTCGACATATTTTTTAGTGCTAAGACACATAAGCCGGAAGTTCCTTTTCGAGCCATTATTTCTGAAAAAGGAACGTGGCAGTACACAGTCTCAACTTTTTTGCATAATGTATTGTCTTCAGTTCGTCTTGATGACCCCTTCCTGATAAGACATTCGGAAGAAATTGTAGCCTTCCTAACAGAAAATAATCCAGGTAAATGCTCAGCGATCAGTGTTGATGTTAAGGACCTTTTTTATTCGCTTCCGCAATCGGAACTACTGCGTTGTGTTAAAGAAGCACTGACGCTCAACAATGATGAGTTCCGGTTTACTCAGGACTGTGGGATGCCCGTGGAATCTTTTTTAGAACTTTTGTTGTTTTACTTAGGGAATACCGTTGTAAAATGGGGTAGTTCTATGTATGTACAAAAATCGGGAGTTTGTATTGGTTCTAAAGTTGCGCCAGTTTTGAGTGACATTTATCTAAGTCGCATTAATAGAAAACTACAAAACAATCTTGAGGATTTGGCGGTGCATGCGTTTAGATACGTAGACGACTATCTGGTATTTTGTTCTCGCGATAACTACACCAAGAAAGCTACTGATATTTTAAAAGTTTTTAGGGAATGTGGTGGGGGCCTAGGTTTCACGCTAGAGATTATCCAGGACAACAAATTACAGTTTCTAGATCTGTGCTTAACGTTCCAGGATGAGCATGTCTGTTGGCATTATTCGCCTAGGGCCAAGAAGCCACTGCTAGAATATTCTGCTTGCCATTCTAAACTTGTTAAACAGGGGATAGCTTATTCAACTCTTAGGTCTGCCATTACTAAGTCATGTCCGCACAATATGCAACAAAGTTTTTCACAACAGATAGAAAGGCTTGGAAAAGCTGGCTATCCAGTGCATCTATTATCACTAACCTGCGAAAAACTTGTAAAATGGGTAAAAAGCCCCGGTAAGAAACAAGAAAAACAGAGAAAAGAAACAAAGTTTGCTGTAGTACGCTACATACATAGATTATCCCATGGTTTATGGAATGTGGCCAATAGGTATGACGCCAGTACCGTTTTCTCGGCCCCACGCAAGTTGTCTAACATGTGCCCTTTGATAAATAGGAGACTTGAACAGGAAGGCAAAAAAAGAAAAGATGATTGCGGAGTTAAACATGTGTCCCCTTTAGTACCTTGTAACACGGGTATAGTTTACCAGATTCCACTCGAGTGTAGGAAAGCTTACACTGGACAGAGTGGCAGGTGCATTAACATTAGACTAAAAGAACACAAACATTCACTAAACAACCCCAATGCATCACATTTAGCGGCACATTGTTTCGATTGTGGTTGCAAACCTTTCTTTGAAGACACGAAAATTCTTTCTAGACACAGATGCCAAACCACGCGGGAAATTATCGAGGCATCCCACATAAAAAGATTAGGAGACAATTGCGTCAGTCATGCTTCGTTGTCTCTGTTAGATTGCGAATTTCAGTACCTTCGCAATACGTGTACTAATCTGAAGTAATTCTTGTTCTTTGACTTCGATACCCCCTGATATGTTAAACTGATGCTTTTTACCTTGTCATGTTCTTTTGCTACGGTTTTTGCAATCACCTATATATATGTTCTTCGTTTTAATAAAAATTTAGTTGAGAGTTAGCACTCGTCCTGTCTGCTCCTTTCTGTGCCCGTGTTTCACTTCGCGCTAGAAGCCAAAATCATGTTATCGTACCAACTCGCCCAACTGTCTATCCTTTTGGAAAAGTCTTTGTTGGCATGGTTTTGATGAAAACGTGTGGCGCGGGAACATTTCTCCTGTGCGCTTGAAAACTGTGGCCCTTAATGTGTGAGTATATGGTAAAACATCCAAATTTCTGCATCAACATTAACTGTTATTGAGGTATACGGACTATGGCACGGCAGTTACTGAGTGTAAAACTTACAGGTGTACATAATAGGGAAGTACTAATGCAATCACTTATTTTTGGAAAGCGCCGTCAAGCCCACATTTAAAATAAGAATAGTGGGTATATTTTAATCGTTTAGGTGCTATTGAGTCAAGGGATTCACAGTGGTCTATGTACAATAATTTATCCCTTGCGAAAATGGCAATCGTATGCATTTAATTTCATGTAAGAGCGTGCTGGGTTCTAGCCGCGCTTTTGTTAAGGTATGTTATAGACGAGCGAGCAACGAGACATGCCTCATTTTCCACGCCAAATTACATACAGCCATTAGGCAGCCTGCTGAACAAGCCAAAAAAAAACCGAAACTGCCTGACTTGAGCAATATTGATTTCAAGAAGAAACCCGTATGGCGTAAAAGCGACTAAACGAGAAGGAGAAAACGGTGAACAAACTCTAACCGCCTGATATATTCATGCATATATTCGCGCACTCTATGAAAACTTGCTCCAGAGCTGATAATTACTCGGTTATCCGAATGTTCAAAGAAGTTCGCCTAGCTCGCTGTTCGCGCCTGTCAGAGCGACGACGCTGCAAATCACATGCTGCTTTAGCAAATCCGCGCCATTGCGTTTCCAAATATTCGGTATGCCAGCTAGGCTCTCAAACTGCATTCCACTCATTTCCCTGCTCCTGAAAATGTGCGCTAGCGGCAACATAACTAATAACGGAGCAATTACGCGGGAAATGGGACCAATCTAACGACTTGCGCCATGATTGCGGCGTTGTCACCATTCCATCTCTTCCCACTTCGAACGCAGATTGCGTAAGGTTGCTGGATCTTCATCCTTTCTGCATAACGCATGGCGTCGTCCTGAAAATGATGGTCGCAAGAAGGCACAAAACAGTGTGCGTCGGGCAGGGCGGGATGCTTAACGACGAAATATCACAGAGTGGTGATGCTACTGCGGTGGAATAAAGTTTTTCTTTTCCTGGGGAGCCACACTACGAGCACGCGCTTGATTCCCATATTCACGTAGAACTGATGGGTGCAATGTAGGGAAGAGACAACCGACACCCAGACAGTAATTTACGCCTTACACGCTTTGCTGCCGGAGGGAGAGCTAGCGAGAAAGCGGAAACGCGTCAAAGCGTTTGCTGCAATGAGCGCGAAATGTCGCAACGGTAGTGTTCACTCTTGACGGACGCCAGCTGTGGATCTGGAGGCGAATGGCGTGGCTTTGCCCAGCTATAGTCGGATCTCGCAGCAGCCTGGACGGATAGAGCAACTGTTTCTTGTCTCGCACAGCTCTTGCTTATTTCACCATCTTATCGGCATTTTGAGCCCTATGCGTTCCCTCCTGCGAAAGGGTAGTTTCTCCGAGCAGCACGAATTCATACTACTCCTGTTTGCGTTCCTGGTCATCGTTAACCTCAACGTGATTCAAGTCGTTCCTGCGAACGAAAACTAACCCGATTGCTCTGTCACCGGTATTGCCAACTATGCGTCAGTGATCAGGAACTACTTCTCAGTATTTTATTCCTAGCTTGTTGGCTTCGCCGTGCAGGCGTGGCCTTTCATAAACGCTCCAATCAGCATGAAATGTTTGCGAACTCTCAATGAGTAAGTGTCGCCGTTGTCTTTCTAGTTGGCAAGTATTTCCCAATGTTTTGCTTTCACTGCATGATGCGTGAATGAGAGGATACGCCACTGCGTCTGACCAGGCCGTAAGCAACCCACTCATAAGATGGGAAGCTTCTCAATGGGGAAATAATACGTGAGCACCTTAGAGGCTCACTCAATTACACCACATTGGATGGTGAACCAGTTTATATCACCTTGTTGACTTACTGCTTTCACTAGAAATGTTGACTCTTTAGACACCGTGTATCATCGCGTGGTAGCCTTTTTTCTTACTATTACGAGGTCTGCCGCTTGGAGTTCAAGCAGTAGTACATATGTCTTCCCCCTCGTCAACACAGTTTTTCTCCCTTTCATTATTGCACGTTACTTGCTGGACTCTCTTCCCTTGCTATATTTTTCGTCAATTTTGATATAGTGTAAAAAACTATCACAGCGGAAAGGTAGTTTGTCTTCCCAGTCCCTCCGAACAAATACAGTGCAGCTGCTGAGGGTAAGTAATTTCTGTGCGTGAACAAGATAGCGTCTTTTCTTGCCTTGTTTTTTTACTAACACGGCAAGATTATTAGCAAGGAAATTGTTTAAAAGGTGCTAAATTAAAAGAGACCTCTAGCTATTATCAGCCATTGCGGCGCACAACCAGATACGCCATCCGCCGTCTAAGAGAGAGAATGAGGAAGAGAACTGTTGTGGTCCCTCTCAAACACCTGCATAAAACTAGTCTGGCGAGCTTGGCTGGGAGGCTTCGATTCAGGCAGCGCTTAATGCCGCCTTGAATTCAATATATGAGCGTACAGAGAACGAAGAATTACTGGAATGCACAAACAGCAGAAGTCACACTTTCCTAAAAAATAAAAAATATACAGAACTAATGCACATGCTGGGATTTCTGGAACACGAATGTTTAGGGATGTGGTTAAATTAATGCTTTACTTTACAACTAACGCAGATTCCTATAATTTTGTGTACTTTCATGATACTCAAGGTGTAATCTCATACAATGTCTACGTTTGTCCACCACAGAAAATTCGTTAAGTACGACTTACACACAAGCTGCAGACATGATAGCTTCGGAATGTAATTGGCATATAAAAGAATAATGGCATCGTCACGTGAAGACATAGCCTGATGACGTAATCTGATGACGACTTCATGTCAATTGTGACCTCACGCGATGGCGTTTTTGTAAAGTGATTAGGTCACTTAACACTGTGCGCTTCCCGCTTTTTTGCAATGTCTCCGGCATCGGTCCCCATTCCTGTGTGAGCACTGGTCACGAGGACACGAAAATTCCGAGCAACTGGAGGTTAGCAGCTTCGTTGGAAAGATGGTATTTACATCGCTTTTGGCTCTGCTTGCATTGATGCACGGTCTCCCACAGCCCGTAAGAACCTAGTGCTTCAACTTCACACTTCGGCGCAATCGTGGAAGTAATATTACCTGGCGCACATCTCAAGGATCTTCTCGATCTTTTTGCCCTCTGAAACGAATTCTTCGACGGTGTTGGGCGAGCTGCGTATCAAACGAGTGAAGAGCTCTTGTTTCACACCGCGCTTCAGGAAGCGAACTTGCTGCTCTTTTGACAACTTGGCATAGACTCGGTGAAACATGCGAGCCATCTCATTCGTAAAGACTGCGATGCCTTCATTACGTAGCTGCACACGGGCTTCCAGCGGAGAATCGGTCCGTTCTTCGCGGACAAAGCTCGTGAAGGTCAGCTGGAATCCGCCCCGAAACAGGTCCACGATGATAGCGTAGACTCTCGATTCTTGAACCAGGTCTTGGAGGCGTCATTCCTGTGATAAATAAACATGCTGTAGCTTTCCTTCGCAGTTCCAGTTAATAAACGTAGCGCTGCTTTTGTGTGTCGCCGGCCAGCTTCCCGCGTGTTCAAACGATGAGCCTCGGAAGGTTGGTGGCTCCGTCGGTTGTTGCCGAACGATAGCTGCAGCTGACACCGGAACTGCAACTGCGGCTGCTTACTGGGCCATGATCTTCCTGGTCTTCTCTAGTATAAATGCGTACTACGCCAGGAATTTTTGAAGCCTGTAGCTAACTTGCTTTTGTGTTCGTTCTCTACAGCTTGGGCTTTTGCCACGGCTTACCGGATTTATCCGGCAGACAACGGAGCACCTCCACTAAATGTCACTTTGTAGTGACGTTGAAGAACCTGACAGTGGCACAAAAAGTCGCGAACGCTAATTTTTTACCCAGTGAACTTGTCTGTAAGGTACAAGTGACACCCAAATCACAATGAAATCATTGCAGAATATTGTCGATCGTCAAAATCTTATGTGCAGGCCGAGCGCTTCGGCTACGTGACTCATCGTAAAATAAAGCGTAATTGCTGGCTCTGGCGTGCATTTCAGAGTGTACAACACTTTTCGCGTCGCACACGCGGTCTAACTAAACAAGGTGCCGACCACAATGAATAAAGTTACAATACATGATTGCAATTCTTTCGTAGCGTTAACATTGTAAACGTTAGACGGGGTAAAACGGTCATCTGAAAAACTAACATGTGCACATGTCACTATTGGTTTCGCATCAAGTTCCTTGCATGCTTGATGTGTCCAATTCACGGAGAAAGTCTGAGTAAATGAGAGCCAATATAGGTCAAATTTATTTGCCTTGGTGTGGTTCTGCTGAGGGAGCTCGAGTAAGTTCGGCCGAGTACAAATTTAGTACATCGGAATCTCAGGTCAGGGGACCTGACTGCGTAGAAATTTTGGCAAGTCCGAGTCTTATTGCGCCCGGCATGATAGTATTTTGGCGAGTCTGAGTCCAGGTAAGGCCCTAAGCAAAAATGTTCATTTCTGAGTGAGTCTAAGTGAGTTCCATTTATTTCGGTGACCTATGCTAGGGCATTTGTGCGGCTTGCGTAAGCAGCATCTTGCGCACCCCCACACTACAATAGCAAAAGATCCATACGTGCTACGTTTGGTTAGGCAACGTGACATTGAACAAAATTTAGCTGATACAAAAGGTGCCCAGCCTCACAGCTATAACTAGCAGGTTTTCGTCATCTAAGTATACAAGAAAGCCTCAAAAAATAGTGAGCACATCAAGGGTCACATTAAGGGTCGAGCTTCTTTCGTTTCATGTGTTGTAGGCATGTATTCCTACACCGAGAATTCTGAAACTACTCAAACAAATTTTCCGTTAATCAGTTTCCCTTAATTTATAACAAAAGATCTCATTTTGGAGCTTTACACTTGGGACCACTCCATGTTAGATACCGGCCAATGAGCGATTACATGCCACGTGGTGCCATATAGTTATGTTTACCAGGCGTAAGCTCATCAGTTATTTCCCAATCACCTTTCAATTTACGCTAATGATACATTCTTGCTCTGTGCCTCCCGACTGAGGACATCACATCATATTGAGGAAGAAGAGTCACAGCCTAATTCTTTTGCGTTTAGACGCCCCAGGAGCGGTAAGACAGCGATATGTCCCTCGATTCCTTCATCTGTCCTCTGCATGCCTCCCGTTCTTTTTCGGATTACAGTACTCTGACTCTACTTGTTGCGGACGCCTTTTGCGTCACATGTCCTCGTGTCCAACTCACCAGTGCAAGCACTATCTGGTTTACCAGAGTTCCTGCGCTTTCTCAGCACCAACTCACATACAGCTCACGCGTGGCATATTGTTTAAGCGTTTCTGCCTCTATTTTTCAAACTTTCTTTCGCGAGAAAAGGCCATCGTTTCCCTTTCGTCCCTTGTGCCCTCAGAAGCAAAGCTAATTATATAAACTCTCTGCAGGACTACGCTTGTCGAAGGAGTGGCACTTATTTTTCACTTATCGACCCTTTCATTGTTTCTTTCTCTTATTGTCTTCTTGCTCGGTATATTTTTCTTAAATGTCGCTACGTCCCCTCTTTGTCTTACAACTCACGTACGCGTTGTCCCTGAGCCTCCAGCACGTTTGTCAAAGTTTTCCTTGGTTTGTAGCAGCGGGCGACAAGTGAGCTACCAGCTCCATGTTTGCTAGCGTGTGTATGTGCACTTGTGTCTGGAACACGGCGTCACCCACACTGAAGCTGTGGCTAATGTGTGCAAGAGACACGTTTTCCATCAGGAAGTTCTACTCCGAGAGGTCAAGTTAAGCGAGTTTGTTCCTACGCGTGGCGGTAACAAGCCAACGTTGTGTTTTCGGTACTTTGCTCTACGCCTCTATAAGAGTCAAGTAAGAAAGAAAATGAAGAATTTACTAAGTGCAGTGGTCACGCCACCATATGTAGAGGCGATTCTGTAAGTAAATTTACCTGGGTAGAAAAACACAAGCATGGACATTTCAACCTTATAAACTTGGAAATAAGCTCGCCTGCAGAGTTTTGTTTCACTGGACCAGCACACTTTCTGCCTTACTGCAGCAGAAACATAAAAAAAAAACATAAATATATCAAGTACGAAGCCGCAGCAACTCGTGCACTTGTGACCTAACTTGGGGATGTTTCTTGCAGGTGAAGCTGTTCCATGGGGGAACCTGCCTTCCTTGAGCACCTGAAATTGAATTTAGTTTTTCTTCTGCGCACATTGTCGCCACAGAGCACCCAAGGAACTTCCAAACCGTACATCTTGTTAGAGTTAAGTGCTCAAATTACTGATCTGCAGCACGCTCGACGAAAAAAGCGTCCTAGATCAATAGGAGCTGAATGTAAGCGCAGACGCTCTGGAATTCACTATCTTGTGTTTTCGCTTTGTGTGTATGTCACGAGAAAAGCGTCTGACCTGACCTGACCAGCTCTCATACAGTCTGTTCAAATGCATGGATACTGCATTCGTTACCAACCTTGTGCTATTATTGCGATAGCAATTATATGGACGCTCGAAGCAAATTTTTAGTCGTCGCCGTCAGCCTCACCGTGGTGCTCCGTGTAAATGTAGGTATATGTATGCTGTATGCCATGCCATGCTTTATTATATGCGGCATATGTGGGTTATAACTCCACACCATTCTATCTCTAAAGTTGCTCATACCACGTCTTACATTCTTGAAAAAAATTATTCCACTGAATTTTGAAAATCGACCAGTCGTGGTTGCTTAGTGGCTGTGGCATTGGGCCGCCAAGCAAAAGGTCGCGGGATTGAATCCCGTTGACCGCGGCTGCATTTCGATGGGGGCGAAATGCGAAAACACCCTTGTACTTAGATTTAGGTGCACGTTAAATAACCCCAGGTGGTCCAAATTTCCTGAGTCTCCCACCACGGCACGCCTCTTAATAAGACCGTGGTTCTGGCAGGTTAAACCTCATAATTTAAATTTAATTTTGAAATGGCAGCCTACAAACGTCATGAAACAATAGACTGTCAGCGTATGCCTCTCATCCTAATTCTTCTCACACTTAAATATTGAAACTTCGAAACAAGAATTTCAGGACACCTAAGAAATTATTTAAATTGTGGGGTTTTACGCGTGCGCACGCGTGTGCCGATAAGATGCCGGAGGTTAAGGAAAGGGCTACTCCGCATGCCTGCCGTGCCCTATGACGAGCCAAGGCCGCCTTCCAGGTTTCGTAGTGCTCTGAGGTGCCCGCAGCGCCGCATTCGCACTGTCAGATGCGGGGTCCAGGCACGCAGTCGTCGAAGCACCGTGCTCGAGCAGCCACTCACCTTCTGCGAGGACCGGCTGCGCAGACTTAAATTCAGTGCTGCCGCTAGGGCTACGTGCCACCATTGCAATTCGTGGAACATTCTAACATGTTGCCATCACATTCGTTGCTTCGTTCTTATGGTAAAACTTTTTTTATTCAGAGTCAGTCAAAAGTAAGAGCTGTGCCGGCGCGTTAATCCTCACGATTGTTTCCTTCACGGGCACAAAGATTGATCATATAACGTCGATCCACTGTTGATGCGATGATTCATTAACGAGCTGTATTGGAGCAAGAGCCGATTCTGCCCGAAAATCGCTGAAGTCACTGTGCTTCTTCTTTTATTTATTACATTATATTATTATTAATTTATTCGATCTTACGGGCTACATAAAAGGGACAAGTTAATACCGCTTGACATTCATTGAGTCGCAGAACACATAGGGAGTTCCAGAATAGAAAGGTCATGTGGAACTGGAGAAGTCTTAACTACTAAACATTAACAAAAAATAAGGCCGAGTGTAGCGCAGTAGATGGAAGTTTGCACAGCCGTTATTCCCAAGGAATAACAGATTGAACGCCGATTGTGATGGGGTAGTTCGCGTAGAGAACTTCAGTGTAGGAGTCATCCTCAGCATCCCTGTCCAAACGACAGTTCTACCCTGTTTTATACACTGGTGAAAGGAGTGTCTCGTTTATGCCATGATTGTCTCCGTGCAACTGCTTTGTTTCATTCATAATTATGGTGCCGTAGTCACTGTTACCGCGTCATCGTCGGCGTGCTATCGCATTTCTCACGGTGACGGCGTTGGTGGCTTCACTCTGTCTTTACTAAAGTGTCATTTATGATGCCAGGCTACTTTAGAGAATAAATAATTTTGGATTCCAAGCGTGGCTTAATGACTGTCATGTTCTTGAGGTGCATTTCAATCTACTTTCTGTGGAAGCAAGAATGCCCCACTAGAAACTATTCGCTGAATGAAAGAATAGTATATTGTATTCATTTCAGCATGACATGCAGATTAATCAGGTAAGGGCAGTTCTTGGCCGCTACAGCCTAAATTTACGAGCACCACGCCGCGTTCTTATTCGTCTTGCAAGAGGTCTTTCTACCTAACCTCCTTTTTTTGTCACGAGATGTAGAGCGAGTACTGCAGTTAAATGCAGCTGAGAGGTTACAGCACGCGCATGAGAACCGCTATTTTGGCGGCGCGAATTGGGTGCTTAGTAGAAATATCATTGCTCTAGCCGAACTACCGCTTTTAGAGCGAAGCTGTTAGCCTCTCGTTGGTCGGCATTTTTTGTGTGCGTCCGTGAACAGAAATGATCATCATCATCAGTAATGGCTCATAGCAAGCAAAAACGCAGTGGCTTATCTCCCTAGTAATGCAGAGGCTACAATCACTCGGAGAAGTGAAGCAAACAGTGCACACATTCACTGAAATCCCGCACACAGCCTACCGAACAGTGTACGTTTCAGTAAACAACAAGCTCAAAACCAGCATCTATCATCATCAACAATAGCTGATACCCAGAACACCCCCGTAAGGCAGAGTCCACAAGCGCTCAGCAAAGTGAAGCGAACAGTGCAAGCTTTCATTGAAATCAGCCATACAGCATACAGAACAGCATATGTTTCAATAAAGAAGAAGCTCAAAACAAGCATCCGAACTATAATTTAGGCATTGCATACCCGCCCCCCCCCCTCCAACAGTTTTAGTGGTGGTTTTGCAGCGTCTTCGCTGTACATCCTGCAGTTTCGCAAGGCCGGGATGGCGAGTGAACCTTTTAAAGCGAGATACTACACCCCCCCCCCCCCCCCTACATATTGTTCTTCTCTTACGTTTAATACTGATAGCTTACAATGACTCGCATGTTTGCCGCTCACTTGGTCGAGACGGCTTCGTTTACAAGTGTTACAGACACTTGGCTGGTCTGCGTTTTCAGCTATGTGCTGATGTTCTATATGGAACGGAGCCGGTGCAACAGTTACAGGAAATTTTTTCTGTATTCATCTTAAGGTGGTATCTACAGGCTTAGATATCGGAAGCAAACTTCCGAGATGGAGTGAAATGGCAAAATTTATTGAGGTCCGTCGGAACGTGCACTAGCACGTAGCGGGCCGCTCCCACGTCGGAATAGAAAGGCCTAGCCTCCCCACCACGTGGCGGGCTCGTTGGACTATCATCACTAAATGAATCATCATTAATTTTATTTTTATAACGCAATACTCTTGTGGTCTGCGCACACGCGTGATAGAGGAGGTGCAGATGTACATACAGCCGAAGGCTGAAACATCTTTTAACAACGCAATCTACCAATGGATTGGATTGGAAAAACTTTAATAGAAGTCCTGCAGGACGCACGTCATCGCGCAGTGGGCGTCTCCCAATGTTTGCATGATTTCATGCAATATGACTACGTTATAATTTGTTGCAGGCAGTATGAACCCTTCAAAGACAAACGCCATTGGAATGTGATAATTCATATTCTATAAATTTTTAACTAATTCTTTGGCAAGACAAATTATTGAAACTGCTTCCCTCGGTCATGTAAAAGTACTGATTTATCTCACACTTACTTGAGCTCTACTACACTGAGTATATAAACAGACGGCTTCCAAACTTCAGTCATCACAATAACCATCCTAATCACCAAATCCATACATCAATCACAATAATCAACAACTGCTCCAGCAGGAGCAGCCTATTTACATCTAGTGCAGGATGAACTAAAGCCCTATTCAAACGATATACGTTTATTCTGGCATTCTCCATCTTATCCCAACTTATAAGGCCACATTTCCTAATTGTATCAGACTGACTGATCCTCTGCCGTCGTCGACTGCACTTTCGTTAAATTGTCACTGATTATGTACCCCTAACAAACCACCAGTCTTCTTCCCTGCGCGTTTCATGGCCAGCCAGGCATAATATTTGCGCTCTTAAGGTCAACTAGCTTATCTGTTTTCTCTCTAATACACACCACTGTCTTGCTGTCTCTTAACGTTACGTCTAACACGTTTCGCGCTCCTTAACTTCTCAAGATTCGCTGCACCTCTAAGTTAGCTGGTTGAATGTCGTGATTGTAAGCGTTTCTTTTCAAAGATAGCACTAAGAAGCCAATCATGATTTCGCTTTGCCTGCCGTATGCGCTCCAACCCATTTTTATTCTTCTGTAAATTTTCTTCTCATGATCAGGCTCCCGTGTCAGTAACTCCCCTAGATAATTGTACTTTTGGGCAGATTGTGAAGGCTGACTGCCAATCGGGAATTCTCGTTCTCTGGTCAGGCTGTAGAAGAACGCTTTTGTTTTCTGCATAAAAATGTGAAATGCCACTCAAACTGTGGCGGCTATCGTACTCCATAATTTTTTGCAACCAATTATCAGCTTTACTGAACAGGACGTACTTGAATAGAACAATGCAAAACGAAGAATGAGGGCGAACTAGAAACGCTAAAGCACTGCTGAGACCAAAACGAGGCAAGTACAAATCGAAGCGAAGAACAGTCGGGCGTTACGATGATTCGCAGACACCTACGCATGTACTCTCTAGCAATAAAGTGTTGAACGCCCGCACTCTTACGCATCCTTCCTCTGGCTTGACCGATTGCCATTAAGAATTTGACAGGCATAACTATCTTTCACTCCCCACTCCCCAATCCTCTCCCCGCGACTAGAGTAGCAAACTGAATAAAGTGCACATAACGTTCCTGCAACTCCCCCCCCCCCCCCCCCCCACTCTCTTCCTATTTATAACGGGCTCTGAGTACATCTGCTCGCAACACAGTACGTGGCATCTGCATTAGATATAAAAACAACATAGAGAAGGCCTGAAAAACCGTCACCACGGTCAGGCGCGTAACTCTTTGTGTGCTGACAACGCCTTTCCAAGTTTTCGCGTTTTTTTCCTTCATCATTTCAACCTTTTTCCCTTTCCTGAGTGCAAAGTAACCAAAGGATAGTTATTTACGGCCCACTACTGCATTTAGCTTTCCTGACCTTCATTTCTTGTCATTCTTGCTGTCGAACTCGTTTCTAAAGCAATTATTAGCAGTATGCTTAGGCATCTGAACGGATCTTGGAGTTTCTACTGATGTATTTGACTACCCCTTACCCGCCAAGAATATGTGCTTTGTGGGCATGTGTGTAGTGGTAAACTTATGTTCTCTGTTGTCCACTAAGCTTCAACTCAGTTGTCTGTTTGAACCTGCCGTACATGTCACGCTAAGAGAACGTCTGTATAAGCATTAGCATGTTACATGTTTACTGAACTCTCTGCCACTGCCACATTACCTTGTTCTTGATTTTGTTCATTAGAAACTGCATATAGTTTCTTTAAACTATTTTCTTTTTCATTTACCACAAAGATCAACAGAATAGCAAACGTACATTCTGCTTCAATCTTCGCAATTTGTAGCCGAACCGATGGGAAGGTCTGCTCATTTCGTGCTCTATTCGTCATAAACTATACAAGCTTTAAAATATTACACGCGTCCTTTGCCATGCTGTTTTGAAGTAACAAACAAACAAAAACAGTCTCACAAGTTTTTCTTGTTAGCCCTGATGAGAGCGCAAATATATATATATATATATATATATATATATATATATACCACTGGCGAAGGCGGAAAAAGAAATGCAATGCTGCTTCAGTTGAAAATTGATTACTATGACCACCTTTTCGCTCGATTTTGTAAACGCAAAATGTTTCTAACCCACAAAGGACATCAAGTTTGTTGTAAATTTTATTTTCATCTCTTGCTTAATGCAGCTGCATTTGAACGATAAGTGCAATGCCCAATTGTAATGCCGCTTCAAACATAAATTGAATACAAATGCTGGTTGAGAAAGACCATTATTCGGCTTTAGCACGAGGGCAGTTAGTATTGTTCGTTTAAGAGACGAAGTTGCGAAAGCGAAATGAATTGAGCCGCATAGGTGGTTGCACGTCGCGCCAGTAAATGACATTTTCGGACGACGTAAGCAACGCCATAAGTGGTACAGATGGAATTTCACAAGGTGTCCGAATGTCTCTCTTCAACTCTTTCTAGCAGAACCGAATGCAAATATTGCACGTGGGGAACGCAGCGCACATCGCAACAGACTAGATAGCCTGGGGGCAGAAGTTTCACGCAAGGCATTGACGAGGTAGAATTAGTGCTTCTTAGAGATAAGGGTGCATTCAGAAAGATGTGGAGACACATTATTAGGATTTCCGCTGAAGCACACCTTTTCGTTCTGCATGAAAATGATTCAGGCTCCGTGATCCCCGTTCATTTCTACGCACGTCTGCCCTTCCAGTACTTCAGAACTGACTGTGAGAACAAAGGAGAGAGAAAGAATGGTTTAAGCGCAAATATAAAAAATGCGTAACGATCTGCAAGCGTGGGCGTGTGTGCGCGTGCGGTCGGGTGTGCGGCTATAAATTTCGTCAGGACGGTTATGGTAACCTATGATGGTACAAAAGCATTCTTTACCGCTCACTACTAAAAGAGAGAAAACACTACATCCAAAATGTATGTTCCGCCCCCGCCGTTCCTCCTCCTCTTTCCTCTTCTTTACGAGAACTTTCGTTTTCTTCGCCTGAAGAACCGCGCTCAAGCTACTACTTTGTGCGAGTGGGGCCCATAAAGCTTTTTGCAGATTCGTGTAGCTGATAAAATATAACAGAATGAGTAGAAAAAGAAGACAGCTGAGTGGATTTGCATATCCTAAGACGAAGAGTTAGCGGCCAGTGACGACGCAGAGTGTTGCGCGAGAGCTTTGATGGTTTCAAGGAAATTCGTAATATAAGTCCTCCTAAGACGTCGTCCGCTAAGTAAATATGACGGAAAGGAGCAGGCAGGCTGGGTAGACGATGCGAATGGTTGATTTGTCTTGAAGGCATAAAAACATTATTCGCACGAAACGCAAAGCCACGGTTCGTAGACTCTTCGCAGTGAATACTCGCAGTGAAACAGCTTGCTTTCGCATGTGCAACAGAGCACACATTTATATTCATTTCCTTTCAATGTATGTGCATGCTTCCTGAACGCGTTTTGCATGAGCTCCGCCTTCCCCTACTTTGCCTGATGCACCGCTGCCTCTACCTGCTATAGGTAAACGATGATAAATGAGTCCGCATACGTAGTTTGCATATTTCAGTTATATTTTTGCGCGAGCGAAAAGTCTGGCCGTACTGCAACTCCTTTTCACGCTGCAGCTTTCCAGTATGTTCTGAGAGATGTTGGAGAGACGTGCCTGTGGTACAACAACGGAGAAAATAGTGGTAAAGTTGTAACACATTCTAACTTTTTCTAGTTAAGAGTGCGAGGGTGAATTATTGGGAACCACAGCAGCCGTCGTCCGAAGTCATACTGCGCGAAATGGTTAGTGGTCATATAGAAATGACAATTAACTAGCGTTTGTGGACACAATAATGACAACCGGCAAGAGTGTTAAAAACGAACGAGAATAATTATGCAGAAAATTCAAACGTTGATATACCAATACAGAACACATACACAAAAATTGATAGCTGCCAAAAATTTTTAAAGAACAAAAAATATAAATCCCGGTCTCATTATGGTTGCTATTCCTCTGTCCAGTTTGGCAGTTTGTATATAGGTAGTAATATGATCTGCTATTTGCTAAATATTAGAGCAGCACTAATACCTTGTTTACTATTATTCTAAGGTGCTTGAGGCGAGAATAGTGACACTCGTTCTCGGCCTTGTTTAGATGGAAGAATAAGTTTTAAGTCTTCTGTAAGCAGCGCAAACCAATGTCCATAGCGCATATTACCCTTTCAGGTTGCATTTCTACGACAGGATAATGACTGTCTCTTAAACTATATACTTGAGAGCCGAACCATCCTGGAAAGCTTACAGTGGACAGAAGTAGCAATCCTCAAGTTTCTTACGGACTTCGAGAAAGATCAACCATACAAATGTAGGTTTGTGCCCGTGGTAGCTCATTACCTTTTATTCGAAATGTACCCAGATTTTTTTACCAACAAATGATCCGCTTATAGTAGACACACAGTACAGTGCCGAATATTGACCTTCATTTTAATATCATCAAAGGAAGGACTCCCAAGGCACTTCCATATGAGCCGTCATACTTTTCCTCAAGAACCCCATCTATGCGGCAAAGACGACTTTTAGCGTGCGTACTACTGTTTTTTGTGTAACGTTCGGGACTAACGCAAGAGCAACAGAACGAAAGCGGAAGTGAATGCGTACTTCTCAACAATGACTGCACTCACCATGCCTCGGCAAATGTCAGAATTTGCAAATACAGGCAAATACCAGAAAACCAGGGAGATTCATGCGTGAGGCGACTGAAGAAGCACATATGCCGAGAGCTGAGATTACATTGAAGGCATCGAATGCCTGCCACAAGTGCACCTCTAGGCTCAGCTTTGGCTCAGCGCGTAATTAATGCAGGGAGTGCTCGCAGTCAACAGATTCTTTAAATTGAAGCTCTCGCTCTCTCTCTTTCTCTCCTTTAAGCCTCTTGCTATTAAGCGTCGTCCGCGATTCTTGTCGCATATGTCGCTCTGCACATTTCCATATTCAGCTTCCTCACTTGCCTTCGGCTTCCTTTGCTGTAATATCATTCAGTCAGATTATAACTGTGGGCTTAAGCAGAACCCCCAACACGCTTTATTTATATTACCCACAGTTTTGTCGGGCTAAACACTTTCGGCGTCTTACTTTGTAGTCTATAAGTCACGCTGTTTATCTCAGCGCTACAGCTACCCCGTGCGAAGGGCCGGCAAGATGATAATATATGGTAATAATGTGTGGGACCTTTAAGTAAGCGCTCCACTCCACAACCCACAAACTGCCATTTTTGATAAACTGAGTTTGGTACCTTAAAATGACGATTTGAGCGTAGGAAACATAACGCAGGTCACATAGTAACGTTCTTAGCACAATGAAGCGAAGTTTAAGTGGCTGGTATCTTAGTGCACAAATGAATAAACAATTAAATACAAGTAGCTGTGTGTAACTCAAATACAATAATTTGCTCATTTTGACGCCAATGCACGAGAAATGAACATTACCGGAAATAAAGGCGAATAAACTGTTTCGTATTGTTTGTAGAGTTGTAGGAAAATGTACGCTACTTTCATATAATAAATACACCATGTCCGTTTGTTTCTCATTGTGAAGGCGTTCTAAATTTGCTGAGGCTGAGGTGATGGTATCTGCGAAGGTTCTCAGTCAAAACACTGGCTCGCGCACTAGGAATGTATTATTTACTATTTATTCAAGCACCCACTGCACCAGTTCGGCATTACTGTAGCGAGGACAAAGAAGAGGGAAAGAATAAGTAAAAGCACAGGAACAACATAGCGAGCACAATAGCACATGCCTTGTAATAGAATAAGTTACATAACTTGTATGAAAACACACAGACGCTTAAAATTTACGTTGTAGAACATATGTTGGTATACTAGGACTGCTCCCAAGGATACAACCAATCGCTGCAACTAAGTTAGTAGTAGGTCATGTAGGATCAATGAACCAGCTCTTGCTTCGGGAAAAGAAAACATAAGAAAAAGTGAGCTTTCGAAAGACGTACCCACACATCGCGAGTCCCAGATGCAGCAATATCCATGCATGATGAAAATGATTTTCAGATAACAGCACTAAGCTTGAAACAAGATAAACAATGCTATTACTTAGCTAATATAGTTTCATAGCGCGCGCTTCCAAAATGTTTCAGAATTTTGAACGGCTGCTGAGGACTAAGGCAAGGAATTCCTCTGAGGGATAGTTTTAGGATAACAGATATTGCTAAGAATGCTAGTCTAACATTTGTATACCTTTATTTTTTGTACAAGTTGACACACGCGGGTTAAGGATACAGATTTTGTTGTGAGATGACACTTCTTAGCTCGGTTGTGGTGCGCCTTACCAAAGTTGGAAGCCGTATAATGACCGCATATAAATGACACATTCTTTTGAAGTGAGGGGGTGCAGACAAATGAAAGGCAGGGAAGTTAACCACGACTTAGCCTGGTAATCTACCCGTCACTGGAGGAACAGGACAAGGAGAGGAAAGATAACTGACGTTCTACCAAGGGAATATATAGGATCTTGAGAGAACATGTATGATGCTTATAAAGAATGAGACCACTCGGTATTATTCTTAACTGATACATCATCAGACAAAAACTATTACTTTCCTGAAATGTATTATTAAGTTTACTGTACTTGATATTAGTCACTATGAGCTGCCTTTTGCTGCGGCGAATAAAATTTTCTGATCAACGTTTCTCGCTTAAGAATACGCAAATTAGTTGGTTTCTTTTACTACTTTCCGCAAATTTCTCGAGAAGACGTCTACATCAGTTTAAATTCCCATACTTCATCTAAAACCCAAAACCCAGATTGGCAATTTTGAGGTATGAAAAATTATAATTCATTCATACGGCTTTTGTATCGCTATATAGGATGTTTTCATTTGCTTCCTGTTTAATGCCACGCTTTTATGGCTGTTCTTAAGGTGAAATTTTTTCCAGTTACCATACAGATACCCCAGAGCCCTCGCGGAGCTCCAAGCATGGCAGCTTTTTCGTAGGGACATTTCCTAGGACTATGTACGCTGCTGTTCACTCTTGAACGATATATTCCAGTCTGCAGATCTTCCTTTGCTGGCACACTAGCCGAGATTGCTGCCGGAGTTACGCCAATGAACTGCACAGGTTTGCAGAAACATGCCTGCGCGACCAGCCCAAAGTCATCTTTTGCGAATACCGGCGATTGTACACTTGCCACTCGTGTCGACCTATCAGAATTTCGGAACGACAACGCTTGATCTGAAGTGATTCAGGAATCGTTCCACTTTTAAATACGACCAGAACGGAA